>NC_134357.1:598242052-598354845 GCF_048569485.1 Anomaloglossus baeobatrachus | reverse complement strand
CCCCTCTCCCTCTTGAGTGTGAAGAGTGCCTCCCCCTCTCCCTCTTGAGTGTGAAGAGTCCCGCCCCCTCTCCCTCCCGAGTGTGAAGAGTCCCGCCCCCTCTCCCTCCCGAGTGTGAAGAGTCCCGCCCCCTCTCCCTCCCGAGTGTGAAGAGTCCCGCCCCCTCTCCCTCCCGAGTGTGAAGAGTCCCGCCCCCTCTCCCTCCCGAGTGTGAAGAGTCCCGCCCCCTCTCCCTCCCGAGTGTGAAGAGTCCCGTCCCCTCTCCCCCCCGAGTGTGAAGAGTCCCCCCCTACCGAGTGTGAAGAGTCCCGCCCCCTCTCCCCCCCGAGTGTGAAGAGTCCCCCCCCCTCCCGAGTGTGAAGAGTCCCCCACCCCTGAGTTTTCCCTGCAGCTCACACACACCGCCTCCTCAGCCCGAGAAGTCCGTTGAGTTGTTGCTATAGTAACCAAACAGTCAAATGCAGATGGAAACAGCGGCCTCTTGTGGCTGGTCAGTAACGATGCATACAATGATCAGTAATAAGCGTTTTGCAGCCGTTCACAGTGGGTGAAGGTCACTAATGCACTCTCACCCTCTCACATGCCACCCCACTTGAGGTTGGCGCCCCCCGACACCTCTCCAAATGAACTGCTGCTGAGCGCTGAGGAGGAACAGCCACTGAAGACCTAGTGGTCCTTCTCAGCGGTGGACATCCACCTGCTCTGGGACATTATCTGCTGGGAGACCCGCGGGTGGTATAACACTTTTTCTGGGGGGAAGACCACGGTCATGGGGCTTTCAGCCTGTGGAGGAGCCACTTATTGTACCCCCACATGAGCTCAGGCAGGTCTTCTGGCCAGCGTGCTTTTTGACCATCTGTAGAAGTGTGCGATTGAAGCGTTCACGCTCCTTTGCCGTGCGGAAGATCAGTCGTTGTCCGGGACTGTTCAGTCCCATACAGATGGTATCTCTAGTCGGTACCGATACCGCATGTTTGGTAAGATGATCAGTCATCGAGCAGTGTCCTGACCTGGAGTACCCTGTTAGGAGGTGGACCTCCCACCATTCCCTGCTGCAACTTGTGCAAGGCACCCACCCGATGGGCAAACTTTGGACTGAATCGCCAGTAGTATCCAGCCCGTCCTACAAATGCTTCCACCTCCTGTAGTGTACGCGATGTGGGCCACTTCTGGACGGCCTCCACTTTACTGATGGCTGGTTGCACCCCATCAGGAGTCACCACATGCCCCTAGATATTCTATACGTCTTTGGAACAATTGACAGTTTTTCGGCTTGATCTTGAGCTCATGATCTCGGAGTTATTGCAGGACCTGCCGTAGCTTCTGCAGATGCTCTTCAGACGAGGTCCCGAACACCACCACATCATCCAGGTAGATTAATACGGACTCAAGTTCATGTGGCCAAGGCAATGCTCCATCAGCCGCTGGAAGGTTCCAGGTGCATTTGAGAGGCCACATGGCATCCTGTTGAACTCGTAGTGTCCCATTGGTAGGATGAATGCCGTCTTGGCTCTCTTTTGCAGCCACTGGCACTTTCCAGTACCCACTGGTTAGATCGAGGGTGGAAAAGTACTTAGCGCGTCCCAAAGCAGATAGCGATTCTTCAATCCGGGGGAGGGGATAGCCGTCCCGCATCGTGTTGGCGTTCAATTTTCTGTAGTCAACACAGAACCTGAGGGACCCTTCCTTGCCTACCAGGACCACTTGGGCCACCCAAGGTCTCTGACTCTCTTGGATAACCTGGTTGTCTAACATGCTAGTCACCATATTCTTTACTTCCTGGTTCATCTTCTGAGGAACCTGACGGTAGCGTTCCCGTATAGGGGCTGTGTTCCTGGTTGGGATCTCGTGCTCTGTTACAGTCGTGCACCCGAAATCTTCATCATGACGTGACAAAGCCTCCTGAAGCTCCCACACGGCATCTTCCAGAAGCTTTTGCTGAGCAGGAGTTAGGGTTCCACAGTCCTCCACCATCTGTTCCATTATGACTTGCCCACACCATTCTGCCGTCAGGGTCTCACTTCTGACTGCTTCGACCGTATGGGACCATGATGATCCCTGGAAGGGTCGGAGGGTGAATCCCAGTCTCTTGAGTAGCTCTCCATCAGGCACGTAGACGTTGGCCAGCAACGTACCTCCTGGAATGGTGGCCTCACTTTCCAGCAGGTTCATACTCCGTGTGCAGAATTATTAGGCAGGTTGTATTTTAGACGATTTTTTTATTATTGATCAACAACTATGTTCTCAATCACCCAAAAGACTCATAAATATCAAAGCTTAATATTTTGGCAGTTGGAGGGGTTAATATTTTTGGCAGTTGGAGGGGTCTTTAGATTTGGCTTCTTAGGAGGATCTGTTTGTGCAGTGACTATTACTGTGCAGAATTATTAGGCAACTTCATAAAAACCAAATCTATTCCCATCTCACGTGTTTATTGTCACCAGGTAACCAATATAACTGCACAAAATGTAGAAATAAACATTCCTGACTGCAAAAACAAAACCCAAAAAATGAGTGCCCAATATATATATATATATCTATATCTATATAGCCCCCTTTCTGATGACACTCAGCAGCGACCATCCATAGATTATGTCATTGCTTGATCTGTTTACCATCAACATTGCATGCAGCAGCCACCACAGCCTCCAGACTCCCCAGCCTCCAGACACCACAGCCTCCAGACACCCCAGCCTCCAGACACCACAGCCTCCAGCCACCGCAGCCTCCAGACACCACAGCCTCCAGACTCCACAGCCTACAGACACTGCTCCCAGAGGTGGCCTGTTTTCCCTCCCTGTAGATCTCACATTTTATGAGGGACCACAGGTTCTCTATGGGGTTCAGATCAGGTGAGCAAGCGGGTCATGTCATTATTTTTCATCTTTTAGACCTTTACTGGCTAGCCACGCTGTGGAGTAGTTGGATGCATGTGATGGAGCATTGTCCTGCATGAAAATCATGTTTTTCTTGAACGATAGCGACTTCTTCCTGTACCACTGCTTGAAGAAGTTGTCTTCCAGAAACTGGCAGTAGGTCTGGGAGTTGAGCTTCACTCCATCCTCAACCCGAAAAGGTCCCACAAGTTGATCTTTGCTGATCCCAGCCCATACCAGTCCCCACCTCCACCTTGCTGGCGTCTGAGTCGGAGTGGAGCTCTCTTTACTGATCCAGCCTCTGGCCCATCCATCTGCCCATCAAGAGTCACTCTCATCTCATCAGTCTATAAAACCTGTGAAGAATCTGTCTTCAGATATCTCTTGGCCCAGTCTTGAGGTTTTATCTCATGTTTCTTGGTCAGAGGTGGTGGTTTTCGGCCTTCCTTACCTTGGCCATGTCCCTGAGTATGGCACACCTTGTGCTTTTTGATACTCCAGTAACGTTGCAGCTCTGAAATATGGCCAAACTGGTGGCAAATGGCATCTTGGCAGCTTCACGCTTCATTTTCCCCATTCATGGGCAGTTATTTTGCGGGTTTTTTTGCCCAGCACGCTTCTTGCCACCCTGTTGGCTATTTGCCATGAAACGCTTGATTGTTCGGTGATCACACTTCAGAAGTTTGGCAATTTCAAGACTGCTGCATCCCTCTGCACGACATCTCACAATTGTGGACTTTTCAGAGCCCGTCACATCTCTCTTCTGACCCATTTTGCCAAAGGAAAGGAAGTTGCCTAATAATTAAGCCCCCCTTATATAGGGTGTTGATGTCATTACACCGCACCCCTCCTCATTACAGAGATGCACAGCACCGGATTTACTTAATTGGTAGCTGTCTCTCGGCCTATACAGCGAGGAGTAGGTTGACATGTATAACAAGTATCATGTGATCACAATACTCATCTGCCTAATAATTCTGCACGCAGTGATCACCAGCAGTACACGTGGGGGTCTCCGGATCAGGCCTACAGGACGGGGGTCTCCGGACCCTACAGGACGGCCAGAATTGGCACTTTTTTGTAAGGACTTTCTGGATTGGCCGGTGGGTGGTAGCGCTTTGCCAGTACCATGGGCCCTTTTAGGTGAACAGGCAGTGGTCCAAGTTCCGTAACACATTCATCTCCAAAGTCCCATGCATACCCCTTCTGGGAGAATGATCCACAGGACAACTCCTTTGGTGCCAGCGTCCAGGCCGCATATCTTGATCCTCATCCACACAATCCCCGTCCCGGTCCTCTGCCCATTATTAGCGGCAGTAAAGCGTATGACTCTCCCCTCTTTGGGTTCCATCATTTGGCCGTAGTAGGTCTCAAAGACTTGTAGCGGCTCAAGGGTGCACTCACTAACCAGAGCAGATAGGTGTTTTGGTACTGAAACATAGTGTAGCGTGCACGCGGTCCTGGGCCCCGTACCTGGGTACTATGGTCTCCAGCTGCCATAATAAGAGGCCTGGAGGTCCTCTCCCGGTGACCAGTATCTGCAGAATGAGGACACACGCATCATAGTCCTCCTCTCCCGGTGACCAGTATCTGCAGGATGAGGACACACGCATCATAGTCCTCCTCTCCCGGTGACCAGTACCTGCAGGATGAGGACACACGCATCATAGTCCTCCTCTCCCGGTGACCAGTATCTGCAGGATGAGGACACACGCATCATAGTCCTCCTCTCCCGGTGACCAGTATCTGCAGGATGAGGACACACGCATCATAGTCCTCCTCTCCCGGTGACCAGTATCTGCAGGATGAGGACACACGCATCATAGTCCTCCTCTCCCGGTGACCAGTATCTGCAGGATGAGGACACACGCATCATAGTCCTCCTCTCCCGGTGACCAGTATCTGCAGGATGAGGACACACGCATCATAGTCCTCCTCTCCCGGTGACCAGTATCTGCAGGATGAGGACACACGCATCATAGTCCTCCTCTCCCGGTGACCAGTATCTGCAGGATGAGGACACACGCATCATAGTCCTCCTCTCCCGGTGACCAGTATCTGCAGGATGAGGACACACGCATCATAGTCCTCCTCTCCCGGTGACCAGTACCTGCAGGATGAGGACACACGCATCATAGTCCTCCTCTCCCGGTGACCAGTATCTGCAGGATGAGGACACACGCATCATAGTCCTCCTCTCCCGGTGACCAGTATCTGCAGGATGAGGACACACGCATCATAGTCCTCCTCTCCCGGTGACCAGTATCTGCAGGATGAGGACACACGCATCATAGTCCTCCTCTCCCGGTGACCAGTATCTGCAGGATGAGGACACACGCATCATAGTCCTCCTCTCCCGGTGACCAGTATCTGCAGGATGAGGACACACGCATCATAGTCCTCCTCTCCCGGTGACCAGTATCTGCAGGATGAGGACACACGCATCATAGTCCTCCTCTCCCGGTGACCAGTATCTGCAGGATGAGGACACACGCATCATAGTCCTCCTCTCCCGGTGACCAGTACCTGCAGGATGAGGACACACGCATCATAGTCCTCCTCTCCCGGTGACCAGTATCTGCAGGATGAGGACACACGCATCATAGTCCTCCTCTCCCGGTGACCAGTATCTGCAGGATGAGGACACACGCATCATAGTCCTCCTCTCCCGGTGACCAGTATCTGCAGGATGAGGACACACGCATCATAGTCCTCCTCTCCCGGTGACCAGTACCTGCAGGATGAGGACACACGCATCATAGTCCTCCTCTCCCGGTGACCAGTATCTGCAGGATGAGGACACACGCATCATAGTCCTCCTCTCCCGGTGACCAGTATCTGCAGGATGAGGACACACGCATCATAGTCCTCCTCTCCCGGTGACCAGTATCTGCAGGATGAGGACACACGCATCATAGTCCTCCTCTCCCGGTGACCAGTATCTGCAGGATGAGGACACACGCATCATAGTCCTCCTCTCCCGGTGACCAGTATCTGCAGGATGAGGACACACGCATCATAGTCCTCCTCTCCCGGTGACCAGTATCTGCAGGATGAGGACACACGCATCATAGTCCTCCTCTCCCGGTGACCAGTATCTGCAGGATGAGGACACACGCATCATAGTCCTCCTCTCCCGGTGACCAGTATCTGCAGGATGAGGACACACGCATCATAGTCCTCCTCTCCCGGTGACCAGTATCTGCAGGATGAGGACACACGCATCATAGTCCTCCTCTCCCGGTGACCAGTATCTGCAGGATGAGGACACACGCATCATAGTCCTCCTCTCCCGGTGACCAGTATCTGCAGGATGAGGACACACGCATCATAGTCCTCCTCTCCCGGTGACCAGTATCTGCAGGATGAGGACACACGCATCATAGTCCTCCTCTCCCGGTGACCAGTATCTGCAGGATGAGGACACACGCATCATAGTCCTCCTCTCCCGGTGACCAGTATCTGCAGGATGAGGACACACGCATCATAGTCCTCCTCTCCCGGTGACCAGTATCTGCAGGATGAGGACACACGCATCATAGTCCTCCTCTCCCGGTGACCTGTATCTGCAGGATGAGGACACACGCATCATAGTCCTCCTCTCCCGGTGACCAGTATCTGCAGGATGAGGACACACGCATCATAGTCCTCCTCTCCCGGTGACCAGTATCTGCAGGATGAGGACACACGCATCATAGTCCTCCTCTCCCGGTGACCAGTATCTGCAGGATGAGGACACACGCATCATAGTCCTCCTCTCCCGGTGACCAGTATCTGCAGGATGAGGACACACGCATCATAGTCCTCCTCTCCCGGTGACCAGTATCTGCAGGATGAGGACACACGCATCATAGTCCTCCTCTCCCGGTGACCAGTATCTGCAGGATGAGGACACACGCATCATAGTCCTCCTCTCCCGGTGACCAGTATCTGCAGGATGAGGACACACGCATCATAGTCCTCCTCTCCCGGTGACCAGTACCTGCAGGATGAGGACACACGCATCATAGTCCTCCTCTCCCGGTGACCAGTATCTGCAGGATGAGGACACACGCATCATAGTCCTCCTCTCCCGGTGACCAGTATCTGCAGGATGAGGACACACGCATCATAGTCCTCCTCTCCCGATGACCAGTACCTGCAGGATGAGGACACACGCATCATAGTCCTCCTCTCCCGGTGACCAGTATCTGCAGGATGAGGACACACGCATCATAGTCCTCCTCTCCCGGTGACCAGTATCTGCAGGATGAGGACACACGCATCATAGTCCTCCTCTCCCGGTGACCAGTACCTGCAGGATGAGGACACACGCATCATAGTCCTCCTCTCCCGGTGACCAGTATCTGCAGGATGAGGACACACGCATCATAGTCCTCCTCTCCCGGTGGCCAGTATCTGCAGGATGAGGACACACGCATCATAGTCCTCCTCTCCCGGTGACCAGTATCTGCAGGATGAGGACACACACATCATAGTCCTCCTCTCCCGGTGACCAGTATCTGCAGGATGAGGACACACGCATCATAGTCCTCCTCTCCCGGTGACCAGTATCTGCAGGATGAGGACACACGCATCATAGTCCTCCTCTCCCGGTGACCAGTACCTGCAGGATGAGGACACACGCATCATAGTCCTCCTCTCCCGGTGACCAGTATCTGCAGGATGAGGACACACGCATCATAGTCCTCCTCTCCCGGTGACCAGTATCTGCAGGATGAGGACACACGTATCATAGTCCTCCTCTCCCGGTGGCCAGTATCTGCAGGATGAGGACACACGCATCATAGTCCTCCTCTCCCGGTGACCAGTATCTGCAGGATGAGGACACACACATCATAGTCCTCCTCTCCCGGTGACCAGTATCTGCAGGATGAGGACACACACATCATAGTCCTCCTCTCCCGGTGACCAGTACCTGCAGGATGAGGACACACGTATCATAGTCCTCCTCTCCCGGTGGCCAGTATCTGCAGGATGAGGACACACGCATCATAGTCCTCCTCTCCCGGTGACCAGTATCTGCAGGATGAGGACACACACATCATAGTCCTCCTCTCCCGGTGACCAGTATCTGCAGGATGAGGACACACGCATCATAGTCCTCCTCTCCCGGTGACCAGTATCTGCAGGATGAGGACACACGCATCATAGTCCTCCTCTCCCGGTGACCAGTATCTGCAGGATGAGGACACACGCATCATAGTCCTCCTCTCCCGGTGACCAGTACCTGCAGGATGAGGACACACGCATCATAGTCCTCCTCTCCCGGTGACCAGTATCTGCAGGATGAGGACACACGCATCATAGTCCTCCTCTCCCGGTGACCAGTATCTGCAGGATGAGGACACACGCATCATAGTCCTCCTCTCCCGGTGACCAGTATCTGCAGGATGAGGACACACGCATCATAGTCCTCCTCTCCCGGTGACCAGTATCTGCAGGATGAGGACACACGCATCATAGTCCTCCTCTCCCGGTGACCAGTATCTGCAGGATGAGGACACACGCATCATAGTCCTCCTCTCCCGGTGACCAGTATCTGCAGGATGAGGACACACGCATCATAGTCCTCCTCTCCCGGTGACCAGTATCTGCAGGATGAGGACACACGCATCATAGTCCTCCTCTCCCGGTGACCAGTATCTGCAGGATGAGGACACACGCATCATAGTCCTCCTCTCCCGGTGACCTGTATCTGCAGGATGAGGACACACGCATCATAGTCCTCCTCTCCCGGTGACCAGTATCTGCAGGATGAGGACACACGCATCATAGTCCTCCTCTCCCGGTGACCAGTATCTGCAGGATGAGGACACACGCATCATAGTCCTCCTCTCCCGGTGACCAGTATCTGCAGGATGAGGACACACGCATCATAGTCCTCCTCTCCCGGTGACCAGTATCTGCAGGATGAGGACACACGCATCATAGTCCTCCTCTCCCGGTGACCAGTATCTGCAGGATGAGGACACACGCATCATAGTCCTCCTCTCCCGGTGACCAGTATCTGCAGGATGAGGACACACGCATCATAGTCCTCCTCTCCCGGTGACCAGTATCTGCAGGATGAGGACACACGCATCATAGTCCTCCTCTCCCGGTGACCAGTACCTGCAGGATGAGGACACACGCATCATAGTCCTCCTCTCCCGGTGACCAGTATCTGCAGGATGAGGACACACGCATCATAGTCCTCCTCTCCCGGTGACCAGTATCTGCAGGATGAGGACACACGCATCATAGTCCTCCTCTCCCGGTGACCAGTATCTGCAGGATGAGGACACACGCATCATAGTCCTCCTCTCCCGGTGACCAGTATCTGCAGGATGAGGACACACGCATCATAGTCCTCCTCTCCCGGTGACCAGTATCTGCAGGATGAGGACACACGCATCATAGTCCTCCTCTCCCGGTGACCAGTATCTGCAGGATGAGGACACACGCATCATAGTCCTCCTCTCCCGGTGACCAGTATCTGCAGGATGAGGACACACGCATCATAGTCCTCCTCTCCCGGTGACCAGTATCTGCAGGATGAGGACACACGCATCATAGTCCTCCTCTCCCGGTGACCAGTATCTGCAGGATGAGGACACACGCATCATAGTCCTCCTCTCCCGGTGACCAGTATCTGCAGGATGAGGACACACGCATCATAGTCCTCCTCTCCCGGTGACCAGTATCTGCAGGATGAGGACACACGCATCATAGTCCTCCTCTCCCGGTGACCAGTATCTGCAGGATGAGGACACACGCATCATAGTCCTCCTCTCCCGGTGACCAGTATCTGCAGGATGAGGACACACGCATCATAGTCCTCCTCTCCCGGTGACCAGTATCTGCAGGATGAGGACACACGCATCATAGTCCTCCTCTCCCGGTGACCAGTATCTGCAGGATGAGGACACACGCATCATAGTCCTCCTCTCCCGGTGACCAGTATCTGCAGGATGAGGACACACGCATCATAGTCCTCCTCTCCCGGTGACCAGTATCTGCAGGATGAGGACACACGCATCATAGTCCTCCTCTCCCGGTGACCAGTATCTGCAGGATGAGGACACACGCATCATAGTCCTCCTCTCCCGGTGACCAGTATCTGCAGGATGAGGACACACGCATCATAGTCCTCCTCTCCCGGTGACCAGTATCTGCAGGATGAGGACACACGCATCATAGTCCTCCTCTCCCGGTGACCAGTATCTGCAGGATGAGGACACACGCATCATAGTCCTCCTCTCCCGGTGACCAGTATCTGCAGGATGAGGACACACGCATCATAGTCCTCCTCTCCCGGTGACCAGTATCTGCAGGATGAGGACACACGCATCATAGTCCTCCTCTCCCGGTGACCAGTATCTGCAGGATGAGGACACACGCATCATAGTCCTCCTCTCCCGGTGACCAGTATCTGCAGGATGTGGACACACGCATCATAGTCCTCCTCTCCCGGTGACCAGTATCTGCAGGATGAGGACACACGCATCATAGTCCTCCTCTCCCGGTGACCAGTATCTGCAGGATGAGGACACACGCATCATCGTCCTCCTCTCCCGGTGACCAGTATCTGCAGGATTAGGACACACGCATCATAGTCCTCCTCTCCCGGTGACCAGTATCTGCAGGATGAGGACACACGCATCATAGTCCTCCTCTCCCGGTGACCAGTATCTGCAGGATGAGGACACACGCATCATAGTCCTCCTCTCCCGGTGACCAGTATCTGCAGGATGAGGACACACGCATCATAGTCCTCCTCTCCCGGTGACCAGTATCTGCAGGATGAGGACACACGCATCATAGTCCTCCTCTCCCGGTGACCAGTATCTGCAGGATGAGGACACACGCATCATAGTCCTCCTCTCCCGGTGACCAGTATCTGCAGGATGAGGACACACGCATCATAGTCCTCCTCTCCCGATGACCAGTACCTGCAGGATGAGGACACACGCATCATAGTCCTCCTCTCCCGGTGACCAGTACCTGCAGGATGAGGACACACGCATCATAGTCCTCCTCTCCCGGTGACCAGTATCTGCAGGATGAGGACACACGCATCATAGTCCTCCTCTCCCGGTGACCAGTATCTGCAGGATGAGGACACACGCATCATAGTCCTCCTCTCCCGGTGACCAGTATCTGCAGGATGAGGACACACGCATCATAGTCCTCCTCTCCCGGTGACCAGTATCTGCAGGATGAGGACACACGCATCATAGTCCTCCTCTCCCGGTGACCAGTATCTGCAGGATGAGGACACACGCATCATAGTCCTCCTCTCCCGGTGACCAGTACCTGCAGGATGAGGACACACGCATCATAGTCCTCCTCTCCCGGTGACCAGTACCTGCAGGATGAGGACACACGCATCATAGTCCTCCTCTCCCGGTGACCAGTATCTGCAGGATGAGGACACACGCATCATAGTCCTCCTCTCCCGGTGACCAGTATCTGCAGGATGAGGACACACGCATCATAGTCCTCCTCTCCCGGTGACCAGTACCTGCAGGATGAGGACACACGCATCATAGTCCTCCTCTCCCGGTGACCAGTGCCTGCAGGATGAGGACACACGCATCATAGTCCTCCTCTCCCGGTGGCCAGTATCTGCAGGATGAGGACACACGCATCATAGTCCTCCTCTCCCGGTGACCAGTACCTGCAGGATGAGGACACACGCATCATAGTCCTCCTCTCCCGGTGACCAGTACCTGCAGGATGAGGACACACGCATCATAGTCCTCCTCTCCCGGTGACCAGTATCTGCAGGATGAGGACACACGCATCATAGTCCTCCTCTCCCGGTGACCAGTATCTGCAGGATGAGGACACACGCATCATAGTCCTCCTCTCCCGGTGACCAGTATCTGCAGGATGAGGACACACGCATCATAGTCCTCCTCACTGAACTCAAGCACGAGTCTTCTCCCAACTCACTTAAGTGTTTCTGTGGCGGCTCCTTTCCGTTACGCACACCTCTCGCTTTCCCTGCAGCTCACACACACCGCCTCCTCAGCCCGAGAAGTCCGTTCAGATGTTGCTATAGTAACCAAACAGTCAAATGCAGATGCAAAACAGCGGCCTCTTGTGGCTGGTCAGTAACGATGCATACAATGAACAGTAAATAAGCTCCTCCTCCTCCTCCTCCTCTATGCAGTGATGGCTCCCAGCCTCCTCCTCTATGCAGTGATGGCTCCCAGCCTCCTCATCCTCCTCTATGCAGTGATGGCTCCCAGCCTCCTCCTCCTCCTCTATGCAGTGATGGCTCCCAGCCTCCTCCTCCTCCTCTATCCAGTGTTGGCTCCCAGCCTCCTCCTCCTCCTCTATGCAGTGATGGCTCCCAGCCTCCTCCTCCTTCTCTATGCAGTGTTGGCTCCCAGCCTCCTCCTCCTCCTCTATGCACTGATGGCTCCCAGCCTCCTCCTCTATGCAGTGATGGCTCCCAGCCTCCTCCTCCTCCTCTATGCAGCGATGGCTCCCAGCCTCCTCCTCCTTCTCTATGCAGTGATGGCTCCCAGCCTCCTCCTCCTTCTCTATGCAGTGTTGGCTCCCAGCCTCCTCCTCCTCCTCTATGCAGTGATGGCTCCCAGCCTCCTCCTCTATGCAGCGATGGCTCCCAGCCTCCTCCTCCTCCTCTATGCAGTGATGGCTCCCAGCCTCCTCCTCCTTCTCTATGCAGTGTTGGCTCCCAGCCTCCTCCTCCTTCTCTATGCAGTGATGGCTCCCAGCCTCCTCCTCTATGCAGTGATGGCTCCCAGCCTCCTCCTCTATGCAGTGATGGCTCCCAGCCTCCTCCTCCTCCTCTATGCAGCGATGGCTCCCAGCCTCCTCCTCCTCCTCTATGCACTGATGGCTCCCAGCCTCCTCCTCTATGCAGTGATGGCTCCCAGCCTCCTCCTCCTCCTCTATGCAGCGATGGCTCCCAGCCTCCTCCTCTATGCAGTGATGGCTCCCAGCCTCCTCCTCCTCCTCTATGCAGTGATGGCTCCCAGCCTCCTCCTCCTCCTCTATGCAGCGATGGCTCCCAGCCTCCTCCTCCTCCTCTATGCAGTGATGGCTCCCAGCCGCCTCCTCCTCTATGCAGTGATGGCTCCCAGCCTCCTCCTCCTCCTCTATGCAGCGATGGCTCCCAGCCTCCTCCTCCTCCTCTATGCAGCGATGGCTCCCAGCCTCCTCCTCCTCCTCTATGCAGTGATGGCTCCCAGCCTCCTCTCCTCCTCCTCTATGCAGTGATGGCTCCCAGCCTCCTCCTCCTCCTCTATGCAGTGATGGCTCCCAGCCTCCTCCTCTATGCAGTGATGGCTCCCAGCCTCCTCCTCTATGCAGTGATGGCTCCCAGCCTCCTCCTCTATGCAGCGATGGCTCCCAGCCTCCTCCTCCTCGTCTATGCAGCGATGGCTCCCAGCCTCCTCTCCTCCTCCTCTTTGCAGTGATGACTCCCAGCCTCCTCCTCCTCCTCCTCCTCCTCTATGCATTGATGGCTCCCAGCCTCCTCCTCTATGCAGTGATGGCTCCCAGCCTCCGTCTCCTCCTCTATGCAGTGATGGCTCCCAGCCTCCTCCTCCTCCTCTATGCAGCGATGGCTCCCAGCCTCCTCTCCTCCTCCTCTATGCAGTGATGGCTCCCAGCCTCCTCCTCTATGCAGTGATGGCTCCCAGCCTCCGTCTCCTCCTCTATGCAGTGATGGCTCCCAGCCTCCTCCTCCTCCTCCTCCTCTATGCAGTGATGGCTCCCAGCCTCCGTCTCCTCCTCTATGCAGTGATGGCTCCCAGCCTCCTCCTCCTCCTCTATGCAGTGATGGCTCCCAGCCTCCTTCTCTATGCAGTGATGGCTCCCAGCCTCCTCCTCCTCCTCCTCTATGCAGTGATGGCTCCCAGCCTCCTCCTCCTCTATGCAGTGATGGCTCCCAGCCTCCGTCTCCTCCTCTATGCAGTGATGGCTCCCAGCCTCCTCCTCCTCCTCTATGCAGCGATGGCTCCCAGCCTCCTCCTCTATGCAGTGATGGCTCCCAGCCTCCTCATCCTCCTCTATGCAGTGATGGCTCCCAGCCTCCGTCTCCTCCTCTATGCAGTGATGGCTTCCAGCCTCCGTCTCCTCCTCTATGCAGTGATGGCTCCCAGCCTCCTCCTCTATGCAGTGATGGCTCCCAGCCTCCTCCTCCTCCTCTATGCAGTGATGGCTCCCAGCCTCCTCCTCCTCCTCTATGCAGTGATGGCTCCCAGCCTCCGTCTCCTCCTCTATGCAGCGATGGCTCCCAGCCTCCTCCTCTATGCAGCGATGGCTCCCAGCCTCCTCTCCTCCTCCTCTATGCAGTGATGGCTCCCAGCCTCCTCCTCTATGCAGTGATGGCTCCCAGCCTCCGTCTCCTCCTCTATGCAGCGATGGCTCCCAGCCTCCTTCTCTATGCAGTGATGGATCCCAGCCTCCTCCTCCTCCTCCTCTATGCACTGATGGCTCCCAGCCTCCGTCTCCTCCTCTATGCAGTGATGGCTCCTGGCCTCCTCCTCCTCCTCTATGCAGCGATGGCTCCCAGCCTCCTCCTCCTCCTCTATGCAGTGTTGGCTCCCAGCCTCCTCCTCCTCCTCCTCTATGCAGTGATGGCTCCCAGCCTCCTCCTCCTCCTCTATGCAGTGATGGCTCCCAGCCTCCGTCTCCTCCTCTATGCAGCGATGGCTCCCAGCCTCCTCCTCTATGCAGTGATGGCTCCCAGCCTCCGTCTCCTCCTCTATGCAGCGATGGCTCCCAGCCTCCTCCTCTATGCACTGATGGCTCCCAGCCTCCGTCTCCTCCTCTATGCAGTGATGGCTCCTGGCCTCCTCCTCCTCCTTTATGCAGCGATGGCTCCCAGCCTCCTCCTCCTCCTCTATGCAGTGTTGGCTCCCAGCCTCCTCCTCCTCCTCCTCTATGCAGTGATGGCTCCCAGCCTCCTCCTCCTCCTCTATGCAGTGATGGCTCCCAGCCTCCGTCTCCTCCTCTATGCAGCGATGGCTCCCAGCCTCCTCCTCTATGCAGTGATGGCTCCCAGCCTCCGTCTCCTCCTCTATGCAGCGATGGCTCCCAGCCTCCTCCTCTATGCAGTGATGGCTCCTGGCCTCCTCCTCCTCCTCTATGCAGTGATGGCTCCTGGCCTCCTCCTCCTCCTCTATGCAGCGATGGCTCCCAGCCTCCTCCTCCTCCTCTATGCAGTGTTGGCTCCCAGCCTCCTCCTCCTCCTCCTCTATGCAGTGATGGCTCCTGGCCTCCTTTTCTTGCGTTATTTCGTACTTTCTCCCCTAGAGCTGAGGGGGGGGTATTTTTACCCCTGATTTGGTGATATCCGGTATTTTTTGCCCCCCTCGCCCCATAATCCGACCTTCTCTTTTCTCTGTTAGGCCGTCCAGTGAGGATGACTGAGGCTATGGAGGACTGGGGCTATGTGACGGTCAGACAAGATGCCCACATGTTCTGGTGGCTCTACTACGCCAACCACCCCACCAAGAACTACACAGAGGTGCCCCTGGTCATGTGGCTGCAGGTAGGAACATCGCTGGCCTCTATGGCCTCTCTTGTCATGGGACTCCGTCCTCCTCAGGCTCCCCCTCTTTCCCTCCTTTAGGCTCCCGCATCTTTCTTTCTTTCCCTCCTTTGGGCTCCCTCGTCTTTCTTTCTTTCTTTCCCTCCTTTGGGCTCCCCCGTCTTTCTTTCGTTCTTTCTTTCCCTTTTTTGGGCTCCCCCGTCTTTCTTTCGTTCTTTCTTTCCCTTTTTTGGGCTCCCCTGTCTTTCTTTCTTTCTTTCTTTCTAACCCTTCTTTGGGCTCCCCTGTTTTTCTTTCTTTCTTTCTTTCTTTCTTTCTTACCCTCCTTTGGGCTCCCCTGTCTTTCTTTCTTTCTTTCTAACCCTTCTTTGGGCTCCCCTGTTTTTCTTTCTTTCTTTCTTACCCTCCTTTGGGCTCCCCTGTCTTTCTTTCTTTCTTTTTTACCCTCCTTTGGGCTCCCCGTCTTTCTTTCTTACCCTCCTTTGGGCTCCCCCTCTTTCTTTGCCTCCTTTAGCCCCTCGGGCTCCTCTCTTTCCCTTCTTTGGGCCCCCCTCTTTCTTTCCCTCATTTAGCCCCTCGGATTTTTCTCTTTCCCTCCTTTTGCCCCTTGGGCTCCCTCTCTTTTCCTCCTTTGGGCTCCCTCTCCTTCTTTCCTTCCTTTAGCCCCTCAGGCTCCTCTTTCCCTCCTCTGGGCTCCCCGTCTTTCTTTCTTACCCTCCTTTGGGCTCCCCGTCTTTCTTTCTTTCCCTCCTTTGGGCTCCCTTGTCTTTCTTTCTTTCCCTCCTTTGGGCTCCCCCGTCTTTCTTTCGTTCTTTCTTTCCCTTTTTTGGGCTCCCCGTCTTTCTTTCTTACCCTCCTCTGGGTTCCCCTGTCTTTCTTTCTTACCCTCCTTTGGGTTCCCCGTCTCTCTTTCTTTCCCTCCTCTGGGTTCCCCTGTCTTTCTTTCTTACCCTCCTTTGGGCTCCCCGTCTTTCTTTCTTTCCCTCCTCTGGGTTCCCCTGTCTTTCTTTCTTACCCTCCTTTGGGCTCCCCGTCTTTCTTTCTTTCCCTCCTTTGGGCTCCCTTGTCTTTCTTTCTTTCCCTCCTTTGGGCTCCCCCGTCTTTCTTTCGTTCTTTCTTTCCCTTTTTTGGGCTCCCCGTCTTTCTTTCTTTCTTTCCCTCCTTTGGGCTCCCCATCTTTCTTTCCTTCCTTTAATCTCCCCCGTCTTTCTTTCGTTCCTTTGATCTCCCCCGTCTTTCTTTCTTTCTTTCCCTTTTTTGGGCTCCCCAGTCTTTCTTTCTTTCTTTCTTACCCTCCTTTGGGCTCCCCGTCTTTCTTTCCTTCCTTTGATCTCCCCCGTCTTTCTTTCTTTCTTTCCCTCCTTTGGGCTCCCCCGTCTTTCTTTCGTTCTTTCTTTCCCTTTTTTGGGCTCCCCTGTCTTTCTTTCTTTCTTTCTTTCTTACCCTCCTTTGGGCTCCCCTGTTTTTCTTTCTTTCTTTCTTACCCTCCTTTGGGCTCCCCTGTCTTTCTTTCTTTCTTTCTTACCCTCCTTTGGGCTCCCCGTCTTTCTTTCTTACCCTCCTTTGGGCTCCCCCTCTTTCTTTGCCTCCTTTAGCCCCTCGGGCGCCTCTCTTTCCCTTCTTTGGGCCCCCCTCTTTCTTTCCCTCATTTAGCCCCTCGGATTTTTCTCTTTCCCTCCTTTTGCCCCTTGGGCTCCCTCTCTTTTCCTCCTTTGGGCTCCCTCTCCTTCTTTCCTTCCTTTAGCCCCTCAGGCTCCTCTTTCCCTCCTTTGGGCTCCCCCATCTTTCTTTCTTACCCTCCTTTGGGCTCCCCGTCTTTCTTTCTTACCCTCCTTTGGGCTCCCCGTCTTTCTTTCTTACCCTCCTTTGGGCTCCCCTTCTTTCTTTCTTACCCTCCTTTGGGCTCCCCGTCTTTCTTTCTTACCCTCCTTTGGGCTCCCCGTCTTTCTTTCTTACCCTCCTTTGGGCTCCCCGTCTTTCTTTCTTACCCTCCTTTGGGCTTCACCGTCTTTCTTTCTTACCCTCCTTTGGGCTCCCCGTCTTTCTTTCTTACCCTCCTTTGGGCTCCCCGTCTTTCTTTCTTACCCTCCTTTGGGCTTCACCATCTTTCTTTCTTACCCTCCTTTGGGCTCCCCGTCTTTCTTTCTTACCCTCCTTTGGGCTCCCCGTCTTTCTTTCTTACCCTCCTTTGGGCTCCCCGTCTTTCTTTCTTACCCTCCTTTGGGCTTCACCATCTTTCTTTCTTACCCTCCTTTGGGCTCCCCGTCTTTCTTTCTTACCCTCCTTTGGGCTTCACCGTCTTTCTTTCTTACCCTCCTTTGGGCTCCCCGTCTTTCTTTCTTACCCTCCTTTGGGCTCCCCGTCTTTCTTTCTTACCCTCCTTTGGGCTCCCCGTCTTTCTTTCTTACCCTCCTTTGGGCTCCCCTTCTTTCTTTCTTACCCTCCTTTGGGCTCCCCGTCTTTCTTTCTTACCCTCCTTTGGGCTCCCCGTCTTTCTTTCTTACCCTCCTTTGGGCTCCCCGTCTTTCTTTCTTACCCTCCTTTGGGCTCCCCGTCTTTCTTTCTTACCCTCCTTTGGGCTCCCCGTCTTTCTTTCTTACCCTCCTTTGGGCTCCCCGTCTTTCTTTCTTACCCTCCTTTGGGCTCCCCGTCTTTCTTTCTTACCCTCCTTTGGGCTCCCCGTCTTTCTTTCTTACCCTCCTTTGGGCTCACCGTCTTTCTTTCTTACCCTCCTTTGGGCTTCACCGTCTTTCTTTCTTACCCTCCTTTGGGCTTCACCGTCTTTCTTTCTTACCCTCCTTTGGGCTCCCCGTCTTTCTTTCTTACCCTCCTTTGGGCTCCCCGTCTTTCTTTCTTACCCTCCTTTGGGCTCCCCGTCTTTCTTTCTTACCCTCCTTTGGGCTCCCCGTCTTTCTTTCTTTCCCTCCTTTGGGCCCCCCTCTTTCTTTCCCTCCTTTGGGCTCCCCGTCTTTCTTTCTTACCCTCCTTTTGGGCTTCACCATCTTTCTTTCTTACCCTCCTTTGGGCTCCCCGTCTTTCTTTCTTACCCTCCTTTGGGCTTCACCGTCTTTCTTTCTTACCCTCCTTTGGGCTCCCCGTCTTTCTTTCTTACCCTCCTTTGGGCTCCCCGTCTTTCTTTCTTACCCTCCTTTGGGCTCCCCGTCTTTCTTTCTTACCCTCCTTTGGGCTCCCCTTCTTTCTTTCTTACCCTCCTTTGGGCTCCCCGTCTTTCTTTCTTACCCTCCTTTGGGCTCCCCGTCTTTCTTTCTTACCCTCCTTTGGGCTCCCCGTCTTTCTTTCTTACCCTCCTTTGGGCTCCCCGTCTTTCTTTCTTACCCTCCTTTGGGCTCACCGTCTTTCTTTCTTACCCTCCTTTGGGCTTCACCGTCTTTCTTTCTTACCCTCCTTTGGGCTTCACCGTCTTTCTTTCTTACCCTCCTTTGGGCTCCCCGTCTTTCTTTCTTACCCTCCTTTGGGCTCCCCGTCTTTCTTTCTTACCCTCCTTTGGGCTCCCCGTCTTTCTTTCTTACCCTCCTTTGGGCTCCCCGTCTTTCTTTCTTTCCCTCCTTTGGGCCCCCCTCTTTCTTTCCCTCCTTTTGGGCTCCCCGTCTTTCTTTCTTACCCTCCTTTTGGGCTCCCCGTCTTTCTTTCTTACCCTCCTTTGGGCTTCACCGTCTTTCTTTCTTACCCTCCTTTGGGCTCCCCGTCTTTCTTTCTTACCCTCCTTTGGGCCCCCCTCTTTCTTTCCCTCCTTTGGGCTCCCCGTCTTTCTTTCTTTCCCTCCTTTGGGCCCCCCTCTTTCTTTCCCTTCTTTGGGCTCCCGCTCTTTCTTTCCCTCATTTGGCCCCTCAGATTTTTCTTTCCCTCCTTTGGACTCTTTCTCTTTCTTTCCCTCCTTTTGCCCCTTGGGCTCCTCTCTTTTCCTCCTTTGGACTTCCTCTCTTTCTTTCCTTCCTTTTGGCCCCTTGGGCTTCTCTCTTTCCCTCCTTTGGCCCCTCGGGCTCCTCTCTTTCCCTCCTCTGTCTCTTCCCCCCGCTGGGCTGTCCCACATCTTATTTCATTGGTCTGTGTGAGATGTCCTCACGTTGTCCTCTCCTCTTCCTCCTGTCACTCATCAGGGCGGTCCTGGGGCTTCTGGATGTGGTTTTGGAAACTTTGAAGAGATTGGTCCCCGGGACACAAATCTGTGCCCCAGGAATAGCAGCTGGGTGAGTACGTCATTACTGTGTCTGCAGGAGGCGCCCCAACCTTACCAAAGACCAAAGGAGGATCGCAAGGATCACCTCCAGAGCTGCGCTCACTGTTCTGCTGTTACATTGTGTCTTATCCTCTGCAGGATCGGGTGGCCAGTCTGCTGTTTGTAGACAACCCTGTGGGGAGCGGGTACAGTTACACCACGGACAGTGCAGCGTTTGCCAGGGACGTGGACACAGTGGCCAGTGACATGATGGTCCTCCTTGATGTTGTTTTCAAGTCTAAGCCAGAATTTCAGGTGAGTGCAGGACAGTGTATGTGTGACCGCGCACGCCCAACATGGTACTATCCGCGCACGCCCAAGATGGTACTATCCGCGCACGCCCAAGATGGTACTCCCCGCGCGCGCCCAAGACTGTTCTCCCGCACACGCCCAACATGGTACAATCCACGCATGCCCAACATGGTACTCCCCGCGCACGCCCAAGCCTGTTCTCCCCGCGCGCGCCAAAGACGGCGACGTGTAATTTGTTGACTGCTTTTTGCAGAAAATCCCATTCTACATCTTCTCAGAGTCTTATGGAGGCAAAATGGCAGCAGCCATTGCTCTGGTGCTGCAAAAGGTAAGTGATCTCTCCTGATTTCAGTCTCTTCTCTCCTCCTCCTCCTGATGTCACTGTCTCTTTGTGTAGCTGATGATGTCACTGTCTCTTCTCCTTTGTAGCTGATGATGTCACTGTCTCTTCTTCTTTGTAGCTGATGATGTCACTGTCTCTTCTTCTTTGTAGCTGATGATGTCACTGTCTCTTCTTTGTAGCTGATGTCACTTTCTCTTCTCCTTTGTTGCTGATGATGTCACTGTCTCTTCTCCTTTGTAGCTGATGATGTCACTGTCTCTTCTTCTTTGTAGCTGATGATGTCACTGTCTCTTCCTCTTTGTAGCTGATGATGTCACTGTCTCTTCTTCTTTGTAGCTGATGTCACTGTCTCTTCTTTGTGTAGCTGATGTCACTGTCTCTTCTCCTTTGTTGCTGATGATGTCACTGTCTCTTCTTCTTTGTAGCTGATGATGTCACTGTCTCTTCTTCTTTGTTGCTGATGATGTCACTGTCTCTTCTTTGTAGCTGATGATGTCACTGTCTCCTCTCCTTTGTAGCTGATGATGTCACTGTCCCTTCTTTGTGTAGCTGATGTCACTGTCTCTTCTCCTTTGTAGCTGATGATGTCACTGTCTCTTCTTCTTTGTAGCTGATGATGTCACTGTCTCTTCTTCTTTGTAGCTGATGTCACTGTCTCTTCTCCTTTGTAGCTGATGATGTCACTGTCCCTTCTTTGTGTAGCTGATGTCACTGTCTCTTCTTTGTAGCTGATGTCACTGTCTCTTCTTTGTAGCTGATGATGTCACTTTCTCTTCTCCTTTTGTAGCTGATGTCACTTTCTCTTCTCCTTTGTAGCTGATGATGTCACTGTCTCTTCTCCTTTGTAGCTGATGATGTCACTGTCTCTTCTTTGTGTAGCTGATGTCACTTTCTCTTCTCCTTTGTTGCTGATGATGTCACTGTCTCTTCTCCTTTGTTGCTGATGATGTCACTGTCTCTTCTTTGTGTAGCTGATGTCACTGTCTCTTCTCCTTTGTAGCTGAAGATGTCACTGTCTCTTCTTTGTGTAGCTGATGTCACTGTCTCTTCTCCTTTGTTGCTGATGATGTCACTGTCTCTTCTCCTTTGTAGCTGATGATGTCACTGTCTCTTCTCCTTTGTAGCTGATGATGTCACTGTCTCTTCTCCTTTGTAGCTGATGATGTCACTGTCTCTTCTCCTTTGTAGCTGATGATGTCACTGTCTCTTCTCCTTTGTAGCTGATGATGTCACTGTCTCTTCTCCTTTGTTGCTGATGATGTCACTGTCTCTTTTCCTTTGTAGCTGATGATGTCACTGTCTCTTCTTTGTGTAGCTGATGTCACTGTCTCTTCTCCTTTGTTGCTGATGATGTCACTGTCTCTTCTTTGTGTAGCTGATGTCACTGTCTCTTCTCCTTTGTAGCTGATGATGTCACTGTCTCTTCTCCTTTGTAGCTGATGATGTCACTGTCTCTTCTCCTTTGTAGCTGATGATGTCACTGTCTCTTCTTTGTAGCTGATGATGTCACTGTCTCTTCTTCTTTGTAGCTGATGATGTCACTGTCTCTTCTCCTTTGTAGCTAATGATGTCACTGTCTCTTCTCCTTTGTAGCTGATGATGTCACTGTCTCTTCTCCTTTATAGCTGATGATGTCACTGTCTCTTCTCCTTTGTAGCTGATGTCACTGTCTCTTCTCCTTTTGTAGCTGATGATGTCACTGTCTCTTCTCCTTTGTTGCTGATGATGTCACTGTCTCTTCTCCTTTGTAGCTGATGATGTCACTGTCTCTTCTTTTGTAGCTGATGATGTCACTGTCTCTTCTCCTTTGTTGCTGATGATGTCACTTTCTCTTCTCCTTTGTAGCTGATGATGTCACTGTCTCTTCTCCTTTGTAGCTGATGATGTCACTGTCTCTTCTCCTTTGTAGCTGATGATGTCACTGTCTCTTCTCCTTTGTAGCTGATGATGTCACTGTCTCTTCCTCTTTGTAGCTGATGATGTCACTGTCTCTTCTTTGTGTAGCTGATGATGTCACTGTCCCTTCTTTGTGTAGCTGATGATGTCACTGTCTCTTCTTTGTGTAGCTGATGTCACTGTCTCTTCTCCTTTGTAGCTGATGATGTCACTGTCTCTTCTCCTTTGTAGCTGATGTCACTGTCTCTTCTCCTTTGTAGCTGATGATGTCACTGTCTCTTCTCCTTTGTAGCTGATGATGTCACTGTCTCTTCTCCTTTGTAGCTAATGATGTCACTGTCTCTTCTCCTTTGTAGCTGATGATGTCACTGTCTCTTCTCATTTGTAGCTGATGATGTCACTGTCTCTTCTCCTTTGTAGCTGATGTCACTGTCTCTTCTCCTTTTGTAGCTGATGATGTCACTGTCTCTTCTCCTTTGTTGCTGATGATGTCACTGTCTCTTCTCCTTTGTAGCTGATGATGTCACTGTCTCTTCTCCTTTGTAGCTGATGATGTCACTGTCTCTTCTCCTTTGTAGCTGATGATGTCACTGTCTCTTCCTCTTTGTAGCTGATGATGTCACTCTCTTCTTTGTGTAGCTGATGATGTCACTGTCCCTTCTTTGTGTAGCTGATGATGTCACTGTCTCTTCTCCTTTGTAGCTGATGATGTCACTGTCTCTTCTCCTTTGTAGCTGATGATGTCACTGTCTCTTCTCCTTTGTAGCTGATGATGTCACTGTCTCTTCTTTGTAGCTGATGATGTCACTGTCTCTTCTCCTTTGTAGCTGATGATGTCACTGTCTCTTCTCCTTTGTAGCTGATGATGTCACTGTCTCTTCTCCTTTGTAGCTGATGATGTCACTGTCTCTTCTCCTTTGTAGCTGATGATGTCACTGTCTCTTCTCCTTTGTAGCTAATGATGTCACTGTCTCTTCTCCTTTGTAGCTGATGATGTCACTGTCTCTTCTCATTTGTAGCTGATGATGTCACTGTCTCTTCTCCTTTGTAGCTGATGTCACTGTCTCTTCTCCTTTTGTAGCTGATGATGTCACTGTCTCTTCTCCTTTGTTGCTGATGATGTCACTGTCTCTTCTCCTTTGTAGCTGATGATGTCACTGTCTCTTCTCCTTTTGTAGCTGATGATGTCACTGTCTCTTCTCCTTTGTTGCTGATGATGTCACTTTCTCTTCTACTTTGTAGCTGATGATGTCACTGTCTCTTCTCCTTTGTAGCTGATGATGTCACTGTCTCTTCTCCTTTGTAGCTGATGATGTCACTGTCTCTTCTCCTTTGTAGCTGATGATGTCACTGTCTCTCCTTTGTAGCTGATGATGTCACTGTCTCTTCTCCTTTGTAGCTGATGATGTCACTGTCTCTTCCTCTTTGTAGCTGATGATGTCACTGTCTCTTCTTTGTGTAGCTGATGATGTCACTGTCTCTTCTTTGTGTAGCTGATGTCACTGTCTCTTCTCCTTTGTAGCTGATGATGTCACTGTCTCTTCTCCTTTGTAGCTGATGTCACTGTCTCTTCTCCTTTGTAGCTGATGATGTCACTGTCTCTTCTCCTTTGTAGCTGATGATGTCACTGTCTCTTCTCCTTTTGTAGCTGATGTCACTGTCTCTTCTCCTTTGTAGCTGATGATGTCACTGTCTCTTCTCCTTTGTAGCTGATGATGTCACTGTCTCTTCCTCTTTGTAGCTGATGATGTCACTCTCTTCTTTGTGTAGCTGATGATGTCACTGTCCCTTCTTTGTGTAGCTGATGATGTCACTGTCTCTTCTTTGTGTAGCTGATGATGTCACTGTCTCTTCTTTGTGTAGCTGATGTCACTGTCTCTTCTCCTTTGTAGCTGATGATGTCACTGTCTCTTCTCCTTTGTAGCTGATGTCACTGTCTCTTCTCCTTTGTAGCTGATGATGTCACTGTCTCTTCTCCTTTGTAGCTGATGATGTCACTGTCTCTTCTCCTTTGTAGCTGATGATGTCACTGTCTCTTCTCCTTTGTAGCTGATGATGTCACTGTCTCTTCCTCTTTGTAGCTGATGATGTCACTCTCTTCTTTGTGTAGCTGAGGATGTCACTGTCCCTTCTTTGTGTAGCTGATGATGTCACTGTCTCTTCTTTGTGTAGCTGATGATGTCACTGTCTCTTCTTTGTGTAGCTGATGTCACTGTCTCTTCTCCTTCGTAGCTGATGATGTCACTGTCTCTTCCTCTTTGTAGCTGATGATGTCACTGTCTCTTCTTTGTGTAGCTGATGATGTCACTGTCCCTTCTTTGTGTAGCTGATGATGTCACTGTCTCTTCTCCTTTGTAGCTGATGATGTCACTGTCTCTTCTCCTTTGTTGCTGATGATGTCACTTTCTCTTCTCATTTGTAGCTGATGATGTCACTGTCCCTTCTTTGTGTAGCTGATGATGTCACTGTCTCTTCTCCTTTGTAGCTGATGATGTCACTGTCTCTCCTTTGTAGCTGATGATGTCACTGTCTCTTCCTCTTTGTAGCTGATGATGTCACTGTCTCTTCTCCTTTGTAGCTGATGATGTCACTGTCCCTTCTTTGTGTAGCTGATGATGTCACTGTCTCTTCTCCTTTGTAGCTGATGATGTCACTGTCTCTCCTTTGTAGCTGATGATGTCACTGTCTCTTCCTCTTTGTAGCTGATGATGTCACTGTCTCTCCTTTGTAGCTGATGATCTCACTGTCTCTTCTTTGTGTAGCTGATGATGTCACTGTCCCTTCTTTGTGTAGCTGATGATGTCACTGTCTCTTCTCCTTTGTAGCTGATGATGTCACTGTCTCTTCTCCTTTGTAGCTGATGATGTCACTGTCTCTTCTCCTTTGTAGCTGATGATGTCACTGTCTCTTCCTCTTTGTAGCTGATGATGTCACTGTCTCTTCTTTGTGTAGCTGATGATGTCACTGTCTCTTCCTCTTTGTAGCTGATGATGTCACTGTCTCTTCTTTGTGTAGCTGATGATGTCACTGTCTCTTCTTTGTGTAGCTGATGATGTCACTGTCCCTTCTTTGTGTAGCTGATGATGTCACTGTCTCTTCTCCTTTGTAGCTGATGATGTCACTGTCTCTCCTTTGTAGCTGATGATGTCACTGTCTCTTCCTCTTTGTAGCTGATGATGTCACTGTCTCTCCTTTGTAGCTGATGATCTCACTGTCTCTTCTTTGTGTAGCTGATGATGTCACTGTCCCTTCTTTGTGTAGCTGATGATGTCACTGTCTCTTCTCCTTTGTAGCTGATGATGTCACTGTCTCTCCTTTGTAGCTGATGATGTCACTGTCTCTTCCTCTTTGTAGCTGATGATGTCACTGTCTCTCCTTTGTAGCTGATGATCTCACTGTCTCTTCTTTGTGTAGCTGATGATGTCACTGTCCCTTCTTTGTGTAGCTGATGATGTCACTGTCCCTTCTTTGTGTAGCTGATGATGTCACTGTCTCTCCTTTGTAGCTGATGATGTCACTGTCTCTTCTCCTTTGTAGCTGATGATGTCACTGTCTCTTCCTCTTTGTAGCTGATGATGTCACTGTCTCTTCTTTGTGTAGCTGATGATGTCACTGTCTCTTCTTTGTGTAGCTGATGTCACTGTCTCTTCTCCTTTGTAGCTGATGATGTCACTGTCTCTTCTTCTTTGTAGCTGATGTCACTGTCTCTTCTCCTTTGTAGCTGATGATGTCACTGTCCCTTCTTTGTGTAGCTGATGTCACTGTCTCTTCTCCTTTGTAGCTGATGATGTCACTGTCTCTTCTCCTTTGTAGCTGATGATGTCACTGTCTCTTCCTCTTTGTAGCTGATGATGTCACTCTCTTCTTTGTGTAGCTGATGATGTCACTGTCCCTTCTTTGTGTAGCTGATGATGTCACTGTCTCTTCTTTGTGTAGCTGATGATGTCACTGTCTCTTCTTTGTGTAGCTGATGTCACTGTCTCTTCTCCTTTGTAGCTGATGATGTCACTGTCTCTTCTCCTTTGTAGCTGATGTCACTGTCTCTTCTCCTTTGTAGCTGATGATGTCACTGTCTCTTCTCCTTTGTAGCTGATGATGTCACTGTCTCTTCTCCTTTGTAGCTGATGATGTCACTGTCTCTTCTCCTTTGTAGCTGATGATGTCACTGTCTCTTCCTCTTTGTAGCTGATGATGTCACTCTCTTCTTTGTGTAGCTGAGGATGTCACTGTCCCTTCTTTGTGTAGCTGATGATGTCACTGTCTCTTCTTTGTGTAGCTGATGATGTCACTGTCTCTTCTTTGTGTAGCTGATGTCACTGTCTCTTCTCCTTCGTAGCTGATGATGTCACTGTCTCTTCCTCTTTGTAGCTGATGATGTCACTGTCTCTTCTTTGTGTAGCTGATGATGTCACTGTCCCTTCTTTGTGTAGCTGATGATGTCACTGTCTCTTCTCCTTTGTAGCTGATGATGTCACTGTCTCTTCTCCTTTGTTGCTGATGATGTCACTTTCTCTTCTCATTTGTAGCTGATGATGTCACTGTCCCTTCTTTGTGTAGCTGATGATGTCACTGTCTCTTCTCCTTTGTAGCTGATGATGTCACTGTCTCTCCTTTGTAGCTGATGATGTCACTGTCTCTTCCTCTTTGTAGCTGATGATGTCACTGTCTCTTCTCCTTTGTAGCTGATGATGTCACTGTCCCTTCTTTGTGTAGCTGATGATGTCACTGTCTCTTCTCCTTTGTAGCTGATGATGTCACTGTCTCTCCTTTGTAGCTGATGATGTCACTGTCTCTTCCTCTTTGTAGCTGATGATGTCACTGTCTCTCCTTTGTAGCTGATGATCTCACTGTCTCTTCTTTGTGTAGCTGATGATGTCACTGTCCCTTCTTTGTGTAGCTGATGATGTCACTGTCTCTTCTCCTTTGTAGCTGATGATGTCACTGTCTCTTCTCCTTTGTAGCTGATGATGTCACTGTCTCTTCTCCTTTGTAGCTGATGATGTCACTGTCTCTTCCTCTTTGTAGCTGATGATGTCACTGTCTCTTCTTTGTGTAGCTGATGATGTCACTGTCTCTTCCTCTTTGTAGCTGATGATGTCACTGTCTCTTCTTTGTGTAGCTGATGATGTCACTGTCTCTTCTTTGTGTAGCTGATGATGTCACTGTCCCTTCTTTGTGTAGCTGATGATGTCACTGTCTCTTCTCCTTTGTAGCTGATGATGTCACTGTCTCTCCTTTGTAGCTGATGATGTCACTGTCTCTTCCTCTTTGTAGCTGATGATGTCACTGTCTCTCCTTTGTAGCTGATGATCTCACTGTCTCTTCTTTGTGTAGCTGATGATGTCACTGTCCCTTCTTTGTGTAGCTGATGATGTCACTGTCTCTTCTCCTTTGTAGCTGATGATGTCACTGTCTCTCCTTTGTAGCTGATGATGTCACTGTCTCTTCCTCTTTGTAGCTGATGATGTCACTGTCTCTCCTTTGTAGCTGATGATCTCACTGTCTCTTCTTTGTGTAGCTGATGATGTCACTGTCCCTTCTTTGTGTAGCTGATGATGTCACTGTCCCTTCTTTGTGTAGCTGATGATGTCACTGTCTCTCCTTTGTAGCTGATGATGTCACTGTCTCTTCTCCTTTGTAGCTGATGATGTCACTGTCTCTTCCTCTTTGTAGCTGATGATGTCACTGTCTCTTCTTTGTGTAGCTGATGATGTCACTGTCTCTTCTTTGTGTAGCTGATGTCACTGTCTCTTCTCCTTTGTAGCTGATGATGTCACTGTCTCTTCTCCTTTGTAGCTGATGTCACTGTCTCTTCTCCTTTGTAGCTGATGATGTCACTGTCTCTTCTCCTTTGTAGCTGATGATGTCACTGTCTCTTCTCCTTTTGTAGCTGATGTCACTGTCTCTTCTCCTTTGTAGCTGATGATGTCACTGTCTCTTCTCCTTTGTAGCTGATGATGTCACTGTCTCTTCCTCTTTGTAGCTGATGATGTCACTCTCTTCTTTGTGTAGCTGATGATGTCACTGTCCCTTCTTTGTGTAGCTGATGATGTCACTGTCTCTTCTTTGTGTAGCTGATGATGTCACTGTCTCTTCTTTGTGTAGCTGATGTCACTGTCTCTTCTCCTTTGTAGCTGATGATGTCACTGTCTCTTCTCCTTTGTAGCTGATGTCACTGTCTCTTCTCCTTTGTAGCTGATGATGTCACTGTCTCTTCTCCTTTGTAGCTGATGATGTCACTGTCTCTTCTCCTTTTGTAGCTGATGTCACTGTCTCTTCTCCTTTGTAGCTGATGATGTCACTGTCTCTTCTCCTTTGTAGCTGATGATGTCACTGTCTCTTCTCCTTTGTAGCTGATGATGTCACTGTCTCTTCCTCTTTGTAGCTGATGATGTCACTGTCTCTCCTTTGTAGCTGATGATGTCACTGTCTCTTCCTCTTTGTAGCTGATGATGTCACTGTCTCTCCTTTGTAGCTGATGATCTCACTGTCTCTTCTTTGTGTAGCTGATGATGTCACTGTCCCTTCTTTGTGTAGCTGATGATGTCACTGTCTCTTCTCCTTTGTAGCTGATGATGTCACTGTCCCTTCTTTGTGTAGCTGATGATGTCACTGTCTCTCCTTTGTAGCTGATGATGTCACTGTCTCTTCTCCTTTGTAGCTGATGATGTCACTGTCTCTTCCTCTTTGTAGCTGATGATGTCACTGTCTCTTCTTTGTGTAGCTGATGATGTCACTGTCTCTTCTTTGTGTAGCTGATGTCACTGTCTCTTCTCCTTTGTAGCTGATGATGTCACTGTCTCTTCTCCTTTGTAGCTGATGTCACTGTCTCTTCTCCTTTGTAGCTGATGATGTCACTGTCTCTTCTCCTTTGTAGCTGATGATGTCACTGTCTCTTCTCCTTTTGTAGCTGATGTCACTGTCTCTTCTCCTTTGTAGCTGATGATGTCACTGTCTCTTCTCCTTTGTAGCTGATGATGTCACTGTCTCTTCCTCTTTGTAGCTGATGATGTCACTCTCTTCTTTGTGTAGCTGATGATGTCACTGTCCCTTCTTTGTGTAGCTGATGATGTCACTGTCTCTTCTTTGTGTAGCTGATGATGTCACTGTCTCTTCTTTGTGTAGCTGATGTCACTGTCTCTTCTCCTTTGTAGCTGATGATGTCTGTGAGGCAAACCCTGGGATATGAAGATGAATTATGACTTCCAGTCATAATCGCTCTCATCACTCCATGGCAGTGCCCCCTCCCTTCTTGTTCTCAGATGTCCAGCATCTGTGAAGGTGTCACATCCTAGCAACACATCCCATGGCCATCTCCTGTGATATGGAGATTAGGTGATGTGGGAACAATGGACACAGGATGACTCCCTGCCGTGACCCTGTAGTAGGGGCTGCTATCTAGTTAGCAAGCTTGGAAGTATCCAGACAGGACGACTCCAGTAAAAAATGGTTCATATCTCGCAAGCCATATTTCCGATAAATATGGCAACCATAAAAATGGTGTCTCCGCATGCGGACGATGCTGGCACACCCTTTTTATGGGAGCAGGACCTGGGGAAATACCCCAGGCGTGATATCAGCCAATGGGGAACTAGTAGACAAGTCATGAGTCCTCTCGTTCTGTAGCTAAATTCATAGCTGTCACAATGAGAGCGTCGGCGTCCGCCTACGACGCTCCCAGGCCAAGTTATGGCCATATTCCATGTTGTGGATTTTGTCCATAACTCCAGCCAGGGGTGGAGCAGTGCTCCCTCTGAGGTCACTAAGGTAGGAGGGGACCTGGATTTGCCCAGGTTGATAACCCTACTTCGGCCATTTTCCAGTGTTCTTCTGCTCGGGGGCCTGGTTGGGAAAGACCTGTGAGGGAGTTCCTGGAAACCTGGTCTACAGCGCCCCCCTGTGGCCAGACGCACAAGGTAACTGCTGGAACTGTGTATGCCTGTTTGTAACCCATGCTTTGATTGTAACTGTACTCTGACATATGTATATTCTGTAGATTCCCTATTGTATATATTGTAGTTTCTAGTGTGCTTTAGGCTGATTAAATTATATAATTAATCTTGGGCTGTTCTGTTATCTCGATCTTGAATCCCACGTCTGTGTGTTCGGCTAATAGTTACCGTGAAGCGGTTGGTGGCAGCGAGTTGTGCCAAGGATTATTGTGGGGAGGCCAGTGAGATTCGGGGAGGTTTTATATATTCCGCCCGCGGAGGTCGGGGGAATATATACCCTACTCTCACCGGGGACCCTTCAATAATCGGCATAAGTAGTATAGCGGCCTCCTTGCTTATTGTCGGGCAATTCCATAATTGGCCTGACTATAAGAGGGGCGCTAGAGAGCGCGTCACGTGCTCTGTCTGTCGGTCGGGAGGTATAAAGGAGGGGTGACCCCCACTTGTTACCCCCCGATTGTGACGTACTGGTAGCCAGCGCGGGGGATTTCTGAGTGACCCCCCCGGTGGTTCGTGACATATTGGTGGCAGCGGTGGGATCGAGATAATAGTGTGTGTGAGTGTGAGACCCATACTCCCAGACACTAAAGACTGCCTGCAGCAGCTGTGGCTGCTGGGGTCTTCAGACTAGCTCAACACTAGAGTGTCAGAGTGCAGATACTGTAAGGTGTGTGGAGGCATCAGGTGTCAGTTCTGTGTCAGTGACCAAAAGTCTGCAAGAATGGCTGAGAGCACCAGGAGCAGAGCTAGGCAACTGGCCAATGCTAAAGCAGGAGCCGAAGAGAGGGAGGACGGTGCTGTGGACAGTAATGAGGAGGTTGCCCACGAGTCCTCCAGGAGCTCGACGCCAGAAAACCGTTCTGCAGAGGACAGCGCACAACCTGGCAATTATGGACAAGATGAGGAGCAGCTCACCCAAGGGTCCTCAACGAGCCAGATGCCAGCCCTCCGCTCTGCAATGGACAGTGAATCACCTGGCTCTGCAGCGTGCCGCAGATCACCACTTGCCAATCCCTCCGGCCTGAGAGGTGCAGAGGCCCTCCTTCAAGCTGCCTTGGCCAGGCTTATGGCTGGAGACCGGGATACCTACGAGATACTCATGGCCGAGCGTGGGCGACAGGCAGCGCGTGACGCTGAGGCTGCGGAGCGGCAAGCAGCGCGTGACGCTGAGGCTGCGGAACGGCAAGCAGCGAGTGAGGCTGCGGAGCGGCAGGCAGCGCGTGAAGAGCGAGAGCGACAGGCAGACCGTGACTACCAGCTGCAGCTAGCTCAGCTCCGGCCCTCATCAGCCACATGTGACCTTCAAAACACCAAACTTCCAAAGGTCCGTGTTGAGGACTTCCCAGTGCTGGAGAAGGATGGAGACTTGGACTCTTTCCTGACTGCTTTTGAACGGACTTGCTTGCAGCACCATCTGGACAAGGATCAGTGGGCCAAATACCTGACCCCCCGTCTAAGGGGTAAGGCCCTGGATATCCTTGGGGACTTGCCTGCTGAGGCAGATCAGGGCTACGACACCATCAAGCGGGCCCTGATCCAACAGTACAACCTCACTCCAGAGTCCTACCGCAAGAAGTTCCGGACCCTGCAAAAGGGACCAAAGGACTCCTGGGCTGACCACCGGCGGGCACTTGCCCGAGCTGCCGACCACTGGACCCAAGGCCTGCAGCTTTCCACCGGACCGGAGATCCTGGACTTGTTCATCACGGAGCAACTCTTGTGGAACTGCCCTGAGGATCTCCGCCAGTTCATCCGAGACCAGAAGCCAAAGGGGTCCACGGCTACAGCTGCCCTGGCCGATGACTACACCAACAATCGGGCTCCTGAGGCCAGGAGAGCAGCCACCAGCAGCACCTGGAGAGGGGGTAAGATGAACTCTGCGACTGCCCCACCTGCCCCTAGACTGCAGGGGGTGTCCCCCTCAACTCCCCTCTCCAGGCCCGTGGCAGAACCAAGACGGTGCCACCAGTGCAACCTACCTGGACACTTCAAGGCCATGTGCCCTCAGCGTCCCAAGGCCCCGGCTCCGTCCCAAGGGCCGCCCAAGGTGTATTGTGTGGGTGGGGGTGGTGGTAGGTCCCTGGACAGCTTCCAACCTGTCACCGTCGGCCGGTCTGTGACCATAGGACTGCGAGACAGCGCCTCGGAGGTGACTCTGGTGCGGCCTGACATGGTGTCCCCCCAAGACTTGATCCCGGGAAAAACCCTCGCTGTCTCCGGGATTGGAGGCATTGACCCGGCGCTGCCTGTTGCTGACATTTATGTGGACTGGGGCGCAGGGCGAGGGGTGAGGGAGGTGGGGGTAACTGATCGGATCCCTGCAAACGTGCTACTTGGGACAGATTTGGGGCAGATAACCTCCCAGTTTGGGCCCCCCCCAAGGGCTGAACCTTCAGCCAGTACGGACATGACTCCTGACAATGTTAATGTGTTATCTATGAATGATGTAAGGGAGGAGGGAGTGAGCTCTGGGTCTTCTGCTTACACAGACACCATAGACACACACTCAGCTGCAGCTGTGACAGGGGAGGGGGTCAGAGAAAGGTGTGACAATGCCTCTACAAGTAACCAGCCAGTGAGCTGGGATCTGTTGCCCTCTGCAGGGATAAGCAGAGAGCAGGGTGCTGCAGGGGGAGGACCAGTGTGTGGGGTGGGGGCTACCACAGCAAATGTGGGGTCCCCAGAGATTTCACAGCGGGGTTCTGTTGCTGCAGGAGGGGAACAGGCAGGTGAGATTGGGGCCGGTCCAGGAGCGGAAGTGCTCCCAGGTAAGATCTCGGTGCATGGTTCCCCCACAACCGGGGTGTCAGGAAGCCAGGTAGGTCTGCCTGAACCGGCGACTTGGTCAGGAACGGAGGAGGAGCAGGCACGACCCACGGTCGCAGCGGCTGTGGCCGCTGTCACCCGCAGTGGGAGTGCTGGAAGCCAAGGGGCCTCCCGGAGGTCCGATAGCTCTTCCCCTTCTGACCAAGTGGCAGCCGAGTCAGGTGGAGGCCAGGACACAGGTCCCGGGGTACTGACTGAAGATGTGACAGTCTCGTCGATTCTGGCCACATCTAGTCAGGGGTTTCAGGCAGCGTTAGAAGCTGACGACAGCCTGAAAGCTCTTAAGGAGCAGGCGGCACAGCCTCCCTCGGACTCGGACCCGGAGCGAGTGGTCTGGGACCAAGGACGGCTGTACCGGGCCACGGTCCAGCAGGGTTCACCGGAGGCGTGGCCCAGGGACCGACAGTTGGTGGTACCCTATCCGTTCCGGACGGAGTTGTTGCGGATCGCACATGAGATTCCGATGGCCGGACACCTAGGGATCGCTAAGACCAAGGCCAGGTTAAACCAGCATTTCTACTGGCCAAAAATGGGGGCCGATGTGGCTGCCTACTGCCGTTCGTGTGAAACCTGTCAGAGAGTGGGGAAGGCGGGGCCACGCCCCAAAGCCCCACTGGTATCTCTGCCAATCATCGATGAGCCTTTCAGGAGGGTGGCTGTGGATCTGGTCGGCCCGCTGGCCATCCCCAGCAGCTCCGGGAAACGCTTCATACTGACGGTAGTGGACTATGCCACCCGGTACCCAGAAGCAGTGGCCTTGTCGTCCATTCGGGCTGACAAGGTGGCCACCGCATTGCTGGAGATTTTCTCCCGAGTGGGTTTTCCCCAGGAAATGCTCACTGACCGGGGGACCCAATTCATGTCCCAGCTGATGGAGGCCCTCTGTAAGCAAGTCCAGGTGCGACATCTGGTGGCCAGCCCGTACCATCCACAGACTAATGGCCTGTGCGAGCGGTTCAATGGCACCTTAAAGCAGATGCTTAAGATGTTGGTCGACTCCCATGGGCGTGACTGGGAGCGGTATCTCCCACACCTGTTATTTGCTTACCGGGAGGTTCCACAGGCCTCAACAGGATTCTCACCGTTTGAGCTCCTGTACGGGCGACGTGTGCGGGGCCCCCTGGCTCTGGTGAAAGAGGCTTGGGAAGGGGATTTGGCCACCCCTGGAGTGTCGGTTATCGAGTATGTCATGCGCTTCCGGGACAAAATGCAGGCCTTGACGCAACTGGTACACAACAATATGGCTCAAGCCCAGGCCGATCAGAAGCGTTGGTACGACCAGAACGCTTGTGAGAGGACCTACCAAGTGGGTCAAAAGGTGTGGGTACTGGTCCCCGTACCACAGGACAAGCTTCAGGCAGCCTGGGAAGGCCCATACCTCGTGTACCAGCAGCTCAACCCTGTGACGTACCTGGTCACCCTGGACCCTGCCCGTGGAAGGCGGAAGCCCTTCCATGTGAACATGATGAAGGCACATCATGAGCGGGAGGCATGTGCGCTCCCCGTGTGCAACCTGCCCGAGGAGGGAGAAGCGGAGACCCTCTTGGATATGCTAGCCCAGGTTAGGGCAGGCGGATCCATTGAGGATGTGGAGGTTGGCCACCAGCTCTTGGAGGACCAACGGTCCCAGCTGTGGGCCACCCTACACCCCTTCCGGGGGTTGTTTACCAACCAGCCCGGAAGGACTGACTTGGCTGTCCATCACGTGGACACTGGGGATCATCCCCCGATCCGGCGTTCAGCATATCGGGTTTCCCTGGAGGTGCAGCAACACATGCGCCAGGAGATTGACGAGATGCTGAAGCTGGGGGTGATCCAGGCATCCAACAGCGCTTGGGCCTCGCCTGTAGTCCTCGTCCCTAAGAAGGACCGAACCACTCGGTTCTGCGTGGACTACAGGGGGCTCAATGCTGTCACGGTCGCCGATGCGTACCCAATGCCACGCATCGATGACCTGCTCGATCAGTTGGCCGGGGCTCAGTACCTGACCATCATGGATCTGAGCCGGGGATATTGGCAGATCCCCCTGACTCGCAAGGCCAGGGAACGCTCTGCCTTTATTACCCCATTTGGACTGTACGAGTCCACGGTGATGCCATTCGGGATGAGGAATGCCCCTGCCACTTTCCAGCGGATGGTCAACACCCTGCTCAAGGGACTTGAAGGGTACGCGGCCGCGTACCTGGATGACATTGCCGTCTTCAGTCCCACCTGGGAAGATCACCTAGAGCATCTAGCACAGGTGCTCAGGCGGATCCACCAGGCAGGTTTGACCATCAAGCCGGGAAAGTGTCAGCTGGCCATGAGCGAGGTCCAGTACCTCGGTCACCGGGTAGGCGGGAGAACACTGAAGCCCGAGCCTGAGAAAGTGGAAGCCATCGCATCCTGGCCCACCCCCAGGACCAAGAAGCAGGTGATGTCCTTCTTGGGGACCGCTGGGTACTATAGGAGGTTTGTTCCATGCTATAGTAGCCTGGCAAAGCCCTTGACGGACCTCACCAAGAAGAAGCTGCCCTCTGCAGTCGATTGGACAATGGACTGCGAGACAGCCTTCCGGGCCCTAAAGGACGCCCTGTCCAGCCCGCCCGTGCTACAGGCAGCCGACTTCACGCGGCCGTTTGTAGTACAGACCGACGCCAGTGACTTCGGCCTCGGTGCGGTGCTCAGCCAGGTGGACTCTGCGAGCCAAGAGCACCCAGTCTTGTACCTGAGCAGGAAGCTGTTACCACGGGAAGTGGCCTATTCCACGATGGAAAAGGAGTGCCTGGCCATAGTGTGGGCCCTGCAGCGTCTGCAACCCTATCTATACGGGCGCCACTTCATCGTGGAGACGGACCACAACCCCCTCAGCTGGTTACACACTGTCTCTGGGACGAATGGGCGATTGTTGCGATGGAGCCTTGCGCTCCAGCAATACAACTTCACCATTCGCCACAAAAGGGGCCGGGACCACGGTAACGCAGACGGGCTGTCCCGACAAGGAGAGGTCGCGGACGGGCGCACGGGGGAACACCGGAGTGTGCTGCCCCCTAGCGCCCTCAAAAGGGGGGAGGTGTGAGGCAAACCCTGGGATATGAAGATGAATTATGACTTCCAGTCATAATCGCTCTCATCACTCCATGGCAGTGCCCCCTCCCTTCTTGTTCTCAGATGTCCAGCATCTGTGAAGGTGTCACATCCTAGCAACACATCCCATGGCCATCTCCTGTGATATGGAGATTAGGTGATGTGGGAACAATGGACACAGGATGACTCCCTGCCGTGACCCTGTAGTAGGGGCTGCTATCTAGTTAGCAAGCTTGGAAGTATCCAGACAGGACGACTCCAGTAAAAAATGGTTCATATCTCGCAAGCCATATTTCCGATAAATATGGCAACCATAAAAATGGTGTCTCCGCATGCGGACGATGCTGGCACACCCTTTTTATGGGAGCAGGACCTGGGGAAATACCCCAGGCGTGATATCAGCCAATGGGGAACTAGTAGACAAGTCATGAGTCCTCTCGTTCTGTAGCTAAATTCATAGCTGTCACAATGAGAGCGTCGGCGTCCGCCTACGACGCTCCCAGGCCAAGTTATGGCCATATTCCATGTTGTGGATTTTGTCCATAACTCCAGCCAGGGGTGGAGCAGTGCTCCCTCTGAGGTCACTAAGGTAGGAGGGGACCTGGATTTGCCCAGGTTGATAACCCTACTTCGGCCATTTTCCAGTGTTCTTCTGCTCGGGGGCCTGGTTGGGAAAGACCTGTGAGGGAGTTCCTGGAAACCTGGTCTACAGCGCCCCCCTGTGGCCAGACGCACAAGGTAACTGCTGGAACTGTGTATGCCTGTTTGTAACCCATGCTTTGATTGTAACTGTACTCTGACATATGTATATTCTGTAGATTCCCTATTGTATATATTGTAGTTTCTAGTGTGCTTTAGGCTGATTAAATTATATAATTAATCTTGGGCTGTTCTGTTATCTCGATCTTGAATCCCACGTCTGTGTGTTCGGCTAATAGTTACCGTGAAGCGGTTGGTGGCAGCGAGTTGTGCCAAGGATTATTGTGGGGAGGCCAGTGAGATTCGGGGAGGTTTTATATATTCCGCCCGCGGAGGTCGGGGGAATATATACCCTACTCTCACCGGGGACCCTTCAATAATCGGCATAAGTAGTATAGCGGCCTCCTTGCTTATTGTCGGGCAATTCCATAATTGGCCTGACTATAAGAGGGGCGCTAGAGAGCGCGTCACGTGCTCTGTCTGTCGGTCGGGAGGTATAAAGGAGGGGTGACCCCCACTTGTTACCCCCCGATTGTGACGTACTGGTAGCCAGCGCGGGGGATTTCTGAGTGACCCCCCCGGTGGTTCGTGACAATGTCACTGTCTCTTCTCCTTTGTAGCTGATGTCACTGTCTCTTCTCCTTTGTAGCTGATGATGTCACTGTCTCTTCTCCTTTGTAGCTGATGATGTCACTGTCTCTTCTCCTTTTGTAGCTGATGTCACTGTCTCTTCTCCTTTGTAGCTGATGATGTCACTGTCTCTTCTCCTTTGTAGCTGATGATGTCACTGTCTCTTCTCCTTTGTAGCTGATGATGTCACTGTCTCTTCCTCTTTGTAGCTGATGATGTCACTCTCTTCTTTGTGTAGCTGATGATGTCACTGTCCCTTCTTTGTGTAGCTGATGATGTCACTGTCTCTTCTTTGTGTAGCTGATGATGTCACTGTCTCTTCTTTGTGTAGCTGATGTCACTGTCTCTTCTCCTTTGTAGCTGATGATGTCACTGTCTCTTCCTCTTTGTAGCTGATGATGTCACTGTCTCTTCTTTGTGTAGCTGATGATGTCACTGTCCCTTCTTTGTGTAGCTGATGATGTCACTGTCTCTTCTCCTTTGTAGCTGATGATGTCACTGTCTCTTCTCCTTTGTTGCTGATGATGTCACTTTCTCTTCTCATTTGTAGCTGATGATGTCACTGTCCCTTCTTTGTGTAGCTGATGATGTCACTGTCTCTTCTCCTTTGTAGCTGATGATGTCACTGTCTCTCCTTTGTAGCTGATGATGTCACTGTCTCTTCCTCTTTGTAGCTGATGATGTCACTGTCTTTTCCTCTTTGTAGCTGATGATCTCACTGTCTCTTCTCCTTTGTAGCTGATGATGTCACTGTCTCTTCCTCTTTGTAGCTGATGATCTCACTGTCTCTTCTCCTTTGTAGCTGATGATGTCACTGTCCCTTCTTTGTGTAGCTGATGATGTCACTGTCTCTTCTCCTTTGTAGCTGATGATGTCACTGTCTCTCCTTTGTAGCTGATGATGTCACTGTCTCTTCCTCTTTGTAGCTGATGATGTCACTGTCTCTCCTTTGTAGCTGATGATCTCACTGTCTCTTCTTTGTGTAGCTGATGATGTCACTGTCCCTTCTTTGTGTAGCTGATGATGTCACTGTCTCTTCTCCTTTGTAGCTGATGATCTCACTGTCCCTTCTTTGTGTAGCTGATGATGTCACTGTCTCTTCTCCTTTGTAGCTGATGATGTCACTGTCTCTTCTCCTTTGTAGCTGATGATGTCACTGTCTCTTCCTCTTTGTAGCTGATGATGTCACTGTCTCTTCTTTGTGTAGCTGATGATGTCACTGTCTCTTCTTTGTGTAGCTGATGATGTCACTGTCCCTTCTTTGTGTAGCTGATGATGTCACTGTCTCTTCTCCTTTGTAGCTGATGATGTCACTGTCTCTCCTTTGTAGCTGATGATGTCACTGTCTCTTCCTCTTTGTAGCTGATGATGTCACTGTCTCTCCTTTGTAGCTGATGATCTCACTGTCTCTTCTTTGTGTAGCTGATGATGTCACTGTCCCTTCTTTGTGTAGCTGATGATGTCACTGTCTCTTCTCCTTTGTAGCTGATGATCTCACTGTCCCTTCTTTGTGTAGCTGATGATGTCACTGTCTCTTCTCCTTTGTAGCTGATGATGTCACTGTCTCTTCTCCTTTGTAGCTGATGATGTCACTGTCTCTTCTCCTTTGTAGCTGATGATGTCACTGTCTCTTCCTCTTTGTAGCTGATGATGTCACTGTCTCTTCTTTGTGTAGCTGATGATGTCACTGTCCCTTCTTTGTGTAGCTGATGATGTCACTGTCCCTTCTTTGTGTAGCTGATGATGTCACTGTCTCTTCTCCTTTGTAGCTGATGATGTCACTGTCTCTTCTCCTTTGTTGCTGATGATGTCACTTTCTCTTCTCATTTGTAGCTGATGATGTCACTGTCCCTTCTTTGTGTAGCTGATGATGTCACTGTCTCTTCTCCTTTGTAGCTGATGATGTCACTGTCTCTCCTTTGTAGCTGATGATGTCACTGTCTCTTCCTCTTTGTAGCTGATGATGTCACTGTCTCTTCTCCTTTGTAGCTGATGATGTCACTGTCCCTTCTTTGTGTAGCTGATGATGTCACTGTCTCTTCTCCTTTTGTAGCTGATGATGTCACTGTCTCTTCTCCTTTGTAGCTGATGATGTCACTGTCTCTTCTCCTTTGTAGCTGATGATGTCACTGTCTCTTCCTCTTTGTAGCTGATGATGTCACTGTCTCTTCTTTGTGTAGCTGATGATGTCACTGTCTCTTCTTTGTGTAGCTGATGATGTCACTGTCCCTTCTTTGTGTAGCTGATGATGTCACTGTCTCTTCTCCTTTGTAGCTGATGATGTCACTGTCTCTCCTTTGTAGCTGATGATGTCACTGTCTCTTCCTCTTTGTAGCTGATGATGTCACTGTCTCTCCTTTGTAGCTGATGATCTCACTGTCTCTTCTTTGTGTAGCTGATGATGTCACTGTCCCTTCTTTGTGTAGCTGATGATGTCACTGTCTCTTCTCCTTTGTAGCTGATGATCTCACTGTCCCTTCTTTGTGTAGCTGATGATGTCACTGTCTCTTCTCCTTTGTAGCTGATGATGTCACTGTCTCTTCTCCTTTGTAGCTGATGATGTCACTGTCTCTTCTCCTTTGTAGCTGATGATGTCACTGTCTCTTCCTCTTTGTAGCTGATGATGTCACTGTCTCTTCTTTGTGTAGCTGATGATGTCACTGTCCCTTCTTTGTGTAGCTGATGATGTCACTGTCCCTTCTTTGTGTAGCTGATGATGTCACTGTCTCTTCTCCTTTGTAGCTGATGATGTCACTGTCTCTTCTCCTTTGTTGCTGATGATGTCACTTTCTCTTCTCATTTGTAGCTGATGATGTCACTGTCCCTTCTTTGTGTAGCTGATGATGTCACTGTCTCTTCTCCTTTGTAGCTGATGATGTCACTGTCTCTCCTTTGTAGCTGATGATGTCACTGTCTCTTCCTCTTTGTAGCTGATGATGTCACTGTCTCTTCTCCTTTGTAGCTGATGATGTCACTGTCCCTTCTTTGTGTAGCTGATGATGTCACTGTCTCTTCTCCTTTGTAGCTGATGATGTCACTGTCTCTCCTTTGTAGCTGATGATGTCACTGTCTCTTCCTCTTTGTAGCTGATGATGTCACTGTCTCTCCTTTGTAGCTGATGATCTCACTGTCTCTTCTTTGTGTAGCTGATGATGTCACTGTCTCTTCTCCTTTGTAGCTGATGATGTCACTGTCTCTTCTTTGTGTAGCTGATGATGTCACTGTCTCTTCTTTGTGTAGCTGATGTCACTGTCTCTTCTCCTTTGTAGCTGATGATGTCACTGTCTCTTCTCCTTTGTAGCTGATGATCTCACTGTCCCTTCTTTGTGTAGCTGATGATGTCACTGTCTCTTCTCCTTTGTAGCTGATGATGTCACTGTCTCTTCTCCTTTGTAGCTGATGATGTCACTGTCTCTTCTCCTTTGTAGCTGATGATGTCACTGTCTCTTCCTCTTTGTAGCTGATGATGTCACTGTCTCTTCTTTGTGTAGCTGATGATGTCACTGTCCCTTCTTTGTGTAGCTGATGATGTCACTGTCTCTTCTCCTTTGTAGCTGATGATGTCACTGTCCCTTCTTTGTGTAGCTGATGATGTCACTGTCTCTTCTCCTTTTGTAGCTGATGATGTCACTGTCTCTTCTCCTTTGTAGCTGATGATGTCACTGTCTCTTCTCCTTTGTAGCTGATGATGTCACTGTCTCTTCTCCTTTTGTAGCTGATGATGTCACTGTCTCTTCTCCTTTTGTAGCTGATGATGTCACTGTCTCTTCTCCTTTGTAGCTGATGATGTCACTGTCTCTTCTTTGTGTAGCTGATGATGTCACTGTCTCTTCTCCTTTTGTAGCTGATGATGTCACTGTCTCTTCTCCTTTGTAGCTGATGATGTCACTGTCTCTTCTCCTTTGTAGCTGATGATGTCACTGTCTCTTCTCCTTTGTAGCTGATGATGTCACTGTCTCTTCCTCTTTGTAGCTGATGATGTCACTGTCTCTTCTCCTTTGTAGCTGATGTCACTGTCTCTTCTTTGTGTAGCTGATGATGTCACTGTCTCTTCTCCTTTGTAGCTGATGATGTCACTGTCTCTTCCTCTTTGTAGCTGATGATGTCACTGTCCCTTCTTTGTGTAGCTGATGATGTCACTGTCTCTTCTCCTTTGTAGCTGATCATGTCACTGTCTCCCGTCCTCATTCACCTGATGGTGCTTTTTGTCTTTCTTTTCCCCCAGGCGATCACGTCCGGCAGCATTTTGTGCACCTTTGGAGGGGTGGCTCTGGGTGACTCGTGGATCTCCCCCATTGGTGGGTGTTGGTAGTGAGCGGGTTTGTGGATGAGTTGGGATTTCTGGAGGAGATGTATCTGTGCGTCTTGTGACACCCCAATAACGTGCAGTTTCTGACTCTTCCAGATTCGGTTCTGTCCTGGGGTCCCTACCTGTACAGTATAGTGAGTTGTCCTGCGTGCTGTCAGACGTCTTCTAGTGCTGACCGTGGGATTACTGACCACTCACTGTCTCCTCTAGTCTCTTCTGGATGACACTGGGCTACAGGAGGTTCAGGCAGCGGCCAGCGCTGTCCAAGACGCCCTCGCTAAGGGTCAGTTCACAATGGCCACCGACTTATGGTCCACAGCAGAGGACGTCATTGAACAGGTGAGACAGACGCAGTGCTAGGCGTCTCCACCGGAGGTCAGCGCCGTCTAAGACTCCCTCGCTAAGGGTCCGTTCACAGTCCTTTCCTCTCTCCCGCCGGCCCGTCCTTCCTTTCCTCTCTCTCCCGCCGAGCCCATCCTTCCTTTCCTCTCTCTCCCGCCGGACCGTCCTTCCTTTCCTCTCTCCCGCCGGCCCGTCCTTCCTTTCCTCTCTCTCCCGCCGGCCCGTCCTTCCTTTCCTCTCTCCCGCCGGCCCGTCCTTCCTTTCCTCTCTCTCCCGCCGAGCCCATCCTTCCTTTCCTCTCTCTCCCGCCGGCCCGTCCTTCCTTTCTTCTCTCTCCCGCCAGGCCCATCCTTCCTTTCCTCTCTCTCCCGCCGGCCCGTCCTTCCTTTCCTCTCTCTCCCGCCAGGCCCATCCTTCCTTTCCTCTCTCTCCCGCCGGCCCCCTCTCTCTCTCCCGCCGGCCCCCTCTCTCTCTCCCGCCGGCCCCCCGGCCCCCTCTCTCTCTCCCGCCGGCCCCCTCTCTCTCTCCCGCCGGCCCCCCTCTCTCTCTCCCGCCGGCCCCCTCTCTCTCTCCCGCCGGCCCCCTCTCTCTCTCCCGCCGACCCGTCCTTCCTTTCCTCTCTCTCCTGCCGGCCCGTCCTTCCTTTCCTCTCTCTCCTGCCGGCCCGTCCTTCCTTTCCTCTCTCTCCCGCCGGCCTATCCTTCCTTTCCTCTCTCCCGCCGGCCCCCCTCTCTCTCTCCCGCCGCCCCCCCTATCTCTCTCCCGCCGGCCCCCCTCTCTCTCTCCCGCCGGCCCCCCTCTCTCTCCCACCGGCCCCCTCTCTCCCCCACCAGCCCCCCTCTCTCTCTCCCGCCGGCCCCTCTCTCTCTCTCCCGCCGGCCCCCCTCTCTCTCTCCCGCCGGCCCCCCTCTCTCTCCCACCGGCCCCCTCTCTCCCCCACCGGCCCCCCTCTCTTTCTCCCACCGGCCCCCTCTCTCTCTCCCGCCGGCCCCCCTCTCTCTCCCCCGCCGGCCCCCCTCTCTCTCTCCCCGCCGGCCCCCCTCTCTCTCTCCCGCCGCCTCCCCTCTCTCTCCCGCCGGCCCGTCCTTCTCACTCACTCGTCCTTCTCCCTGGCCGCCTTCTTTTTGATCTCTGGATTAAATCTGCAGTGAATATTTTGCTGATATTTCAGAATACAGATGGCGTGAACTTCTACAATATCCTGAGTAAGGAATCGCTGATGACGGGAAGAGCTGCAACGTACGCTGCAGAGCTCAGCAGACCGAGCATTGGTGAGATCACATGACTCATGTGTCACATGACACATTCCCAGACTGACGGGATGGGATTAGTCGCTACAGATCCCCCTCCCCCTTACACCCTCCCAGACTGGATTCTCCACCCCACCTTCCTGGGACTGACAGGATGGGATTAGTCACCTGTGTCGTGCACCCGACAGCTCAGGATGAGCAGCTGTCAGCCTCTTGCAGACCAGTCACTCTAACTAACCTGAGATGTCTCGCCTGCTGTGATAGGCCGTCTCTTCCAGCGCCACGTACAGCCGCTGCACGGCGACGTTCTGGATGAGCTGATGAATGGACCAATCAGAAAGCTGCTGAAGATCATCCCGGACTCCGTGCGCTGGGGAGGTGAGTGCCCCATCCTTCACCGCTAACCTCTGGCCAGGCGGCCCCATCGTTCACCTCTCGCCCCTGACCGGGGACGGGCCCCATCCTTCGCCTCTGGCCGGGGACGGGCCCCATCCTTCGCCTCTGGCCGGGGACGGGCCCCATCCTTTGCCTCTGGCCGGGCAAGCCCCATCCTTCGCCTCTGGCCGGGGACGGGCCCCATCCTTCGCCTCTGGCCGGGGACGGGCCCCATCCTTCGCCTCTGGCCAGGGACGGGCCCCATCCTTCGCCTCTGGCCGGGGACGGGCCCCATCCTTCGTCTCTGGCCGGGGACGGGCCCCATCCTTCGCCTCCGGCCGGGGACGGGCCCCATCCTTCGCCATTTGGCGGGGACGGGCCCCATCCTTCGCCTCTGACCGGGGACGGGCCCCATTTTTCGCCTCTGGCCGGGGACGGGCCCCATCCTTCGCCTCTGGCCGGGGACGGGCCCCATCCTTCGCCTCTGGCCGGGGACGGGCCCCATCCTTCGCCTCTGGCCGGGGACGGACCCCATCCTTCGCCTCTGGCCGGGGACGGGCCCCATCCTTCGCCTCTGGCCGGGGACGGGCCCCATCTTCGCCTCTGGCCGGGGACGGGCCCCATCCTTCGCCTCTGGCCGGGGACGGGCCCATCCTTCGCCTCTGGCCGGGGACGGGCCCCATCCTTCGCCTCTGGCCGGGGACGGGCCCCATCCTTCGCCTCTCATCCCTTGGCCTCTCTCCTCCAGGTCAGGCCGCTATGGTGTTTGAGAACATGGCTGGCGATTTCATGAAGCCTGTGGTGGACGTAGTGGACGAGCTGTTGTCCGCTGGTATCAATGTGACGGTGTATAATGGCCAGCTGGACCTGATTGTGGACACTGTGGGTGAGTGGTGCCCCTTGTGGCCTCCACACGTCATTGTGAGGTTTCCTGCCCTCATGCCTCTCGCCTCTCTATCAGGTCAGGAGTCTTGGGTGAAGCAATTACAGTGGAAGAAGCAGGAGACGTTCAGGAGCTTACGCTGGAAACCGCTGCACCTGGGGGGTGGCGACGAGACCGCCGCCTTCTACAAGAGCCACGAAAACTTCACCTTCTACTGGATCCTGAAAGCAGGTCACATGGTGAGAGTCCACCGCTACCGCCGTGTCTGCAGTTACACTGTGTGACCCCCGGGGGCAGCGTCCTCCTCTATAGTCTGCAGTTACACTGTGTGACCCCCGGGGGCAGCGTCCTCCTCTATACTCTGCAGTTACACTGTGTGACCCCCGGGGGCAGCGTTCTCCTCTATACTCTGCAGTTACACTGTGTGACCCCCGGGGGCAGCGTCCTCCTCTATAGTCTGCAGTTACACTGTGTGACCCCCGGGGGCAGCGTCCTCCTCTATACTCTGCAGTTACACTGTGTGACCCCCGGGGGCAGCGTTCTCCTCTATACTCTGCAGTTACACTGTGTGACCCCCGGGGGGCAGCGTCCTCCTCTATAGTCTGCAGTTACACTGTGTGACCCCCGGGGGCAGCGTCCTCCTCTATAGTCTCCAGTTACACTGTGTGACCCCCGGGGGCAGCGTCCTCCTCTATACTCTGCAGTTACACTGTGTGACCCCCGGGGGCAGCGTCCTCCTCTATAGTCTGCAGTTACACTGTGTGACTCCCGGGGGCAGCGTCCTCCTCTATAGTCTGCAGTTACACTGTGTGACCCCCGGGGGCAGCGTCCTCCTCTATACTCTGCAGTTACACTGTGTGACCCCCGGGGGCAGCGTCCTCCTCTATAGTCTGCAGTTACACTGTGTGACCCCCGGGGGCAGCGTCCTCCTCTATACTCTGCACTACACTGTGTGACCCCCGGGGGCAGCGTCCTCCTCTATAATCTGCAGTTACACTGTGTGACCCCCGGGGGCAGCATCCTCTATAGTCTGCAGTTACACTGTGTGAACCCCAGGGGCAGCGTCCTCCTCTATAGTCTGCAGTTACACTGTGTGAACCCTGGGGGCAGCGTCCTCCTCTATACTCTGCAGTTACACTGTGTGACCCCCGGGGGCAGCGTCCTCCTCTATAGTCTGCAGTTACACTGTGTGACCCCCGGGGGCAGCGTCCTCCTCTATAGTCTGCAGTTACACAGTGTGACCCCCAGGGGCAGCGTCCTCCTCTATACTCTGCAGTTACACTGTGTGACCCCCGGGGGCAGCGTCCTCCTCTATACTCTGCAGTTACACTGTGTGACCCCCGGGGGCAGCGTCCTCCTCTATAGTCTGCAGTTACACTGTGTGACCCCCGGGGGCAGCGTCCTCCTCTATAGTCTGCAGTTACACTGTGTGACCCCCGGGGGGCAGCGTCCTCCTCTATACTCTGTAGTTACACTGTGTGACCCCCGGGGGCAGCGTCCTCCTCTATACTCTGCACTACACTGTGTGACCCCCAGGGGCAGCGTCCTCCTCTATACTCTGCAGTTACACTGTGTGACCCCCGGGGGCAGCGTCCTCCTCTATAATCTGCAGTTACACTGTGTGACCCCCGGGGGCAGCGTCCTCCTCTATACTCTGCACTACACTGTGTGACCCCCGGGGGCAGCGTCCTCCTCTATAATCTGCAGTTACACTGTGTGACCCCCGGGGGCAGCATCCTCTATAGTCTGCAGTTACACTGTGTGAACCCCGGGGGCAGCGTCCTCCTCTATAGTCTGCAGTTACACTGTGTGACCCCCGGGGGCAGCGTCCTCCTCTATAGTCTGCAGTTACACTGTGTGAACCCCGGGGGCAGCGTCCTCCTCTATAGTCTGCAGTTACACTGTGTGACCCCCGGGGGCAGCGTCCTCCTCTATAATCTGCAGTTACACTGTGTGACCCCCGGGGGCAGCGTCCTCCTCTATAGTCTGCAGTTACACTGTGTGAACCCCGGGGGCAGCATCCTCCTCTATAGTCTGCAGTTACACTGTGTGACCCCCGGGGGCAGCGTCCTCCTCTATAGTCTGCAGTTACACTGTGTGAACCCTGGGGGCAGCGTCCTCCTCTATACTCTGCAGTTACACTGTGTGACCCCCGGGGGCAGCGTCCTCCTCTATAGTCTGCAGTTACACTGTGTGACCCCCGGGGGCAGCGTCCTCCTCTATAGTCTGCAGTTACACAGTGTGACCCCCAGGGGCAGCGTCCTCCTCTATACTCTGCAGTTACACTGTGTGACCCCCGGGGGCAGCGTCCTCCTCTATACTCTGCAGTTACACTGTGTGACCCCCGGGGGCAGCGTCCTCCTCTATAGTCTGCAGTTACACTGTGTGACCCCCGGGGGCAGCGTCCTCCTCTATAGTCTGCAGTTACACTGTGTGACCCCCGGGGGGCAGCGTCCTCCTCTATACTCTGTAGTTACACTGTGTGACCCCCGGGGGCAGCGTCCTCCTCTATACTCTGCACTACACTGTGTGACCCCCAGGGGCAGCGTCCTCCTCTATACTCTGCAGTTACACTGTGTGACCCCCGGGGGGCAGCGTCCTCCTCTATAATCTGCAGTTACACTGTGTGACCCCCGGAGGCAGCGTCCTCCTCTATAGTCTGCAGTTACACAGTGTGACCCCCGGGGGCAGCGTCCTCCTCTATAGTCTGCAGTTACGCTGTGTGACCCCCGGGGGCAGCGTCCTCCTCTATAGTCTGCAGTTACACTGTGTGACCCCCGGGGGCAGCGTCCTCCTCTATACTCTGCACTACACTGTGTGACCCCCGGGGGCAGCGTTCTCCTCTATAGTTTGCAGTTACACTGTGTGACCCCCGGGGGCAGCGTTCTCCTCTATACTCTGCAGTTACACTGTGTGACCCCCGGGGGCAGCGTCCTCCTCTATAGTCTGCAGTTACACTGTGTGACCCCCGGGGGCAGCGTCCTCCTCTATAATCTGCAGTTACACTGTGTGACCCCCGGGGGCAGCGTCCTCCTCTATAGTCTGCAGTTACACTGTGTGAACCCCGGGGGCAGCGTCCTCCTCTATACTCTGCAGTTACACTGTGTGACCCCCGGGGGCAGCGTCCTCCTCTATACTCTGCAGTTACACTGTGTGACCCCCGGGGGCAGCGTCCTCCTCTATAGTCTGCAGTTACACTGTGTGACCCCCGGGGGCAGCGTCCTCCTCTATAGTCTGTAGTTACACTGTGTGAACCCCGGGGGCAGCGTCCTCCTCTATAGTCTGCACTACACTGTGTGACCCCCGGGGGCAGCGTCCTCCTCTATACTCTGCACTACATTGTGTGACCCCCGGGGGGCAGCGTCCTCCTCTATACTCTGTAGTTACACTGTGTGACCCCCGGGGGCAGTGTCCTCCTCTATACTCTGCAGTTACACTGTGTGACCCCCGGGGGCAGCGTCCTCCTCTATAGTCTGCAGTTACACTGTGTGACCCCCGGGGGCAGCGTCCTCCTCTATACTCTGCAGTTACACTGTGTGACTCCCGGGGGCAGCGTCCTCCTCTATAGTCTGCAGTTACACTGTGTGACCCCCGGGGGCAGCGTCCTCCTCTATACTCTGCAGTTACACTGTGTGACCCCCGGGGGCAGCGTCCTCCTCTATAGTCTGCGGTTACACTGTGTGACCCCCGGGGGGCAGCGTCCTCCTCTATACTCTGCAGTTACACTGTGTGACCCCCGGGGGCAGCGTCCTCCTCTATAGTCTCCAGTTACACTGTGTGACCCCCGGGGGCAGCGTCCTCCTCTATACTCTGCAGTTACACTGTGTGACCCCCGGGGGCAGCGTCCTCCTCTATAGTCTGCAGTTACACTGTGTGACCCCCGGGGGCAGCGTCCTCCTCTATACTCTGCAGTTACACTGTGTGACCCCCGGGGGGCAGCATCCTCCTCTATACTCTGCAGTTACACTGTGTGACCCCCGGGGGCAGCGTCCTCCTCTATACTCTGCAGTTACACTGTGTGACCCCCGGGGGCAGCGTCCTCCTCTATAGTCTGCAGTTACACTGTGTGACCCCCGGGGGCAGCGTCCTCCTCTATACTCTGCAGTTACACTGTGTGACCCCCGGGGGCAGCGTCCTCCTCTATAGTCTGCAGTTACACTGTGTGACCCCCGGGGGCAGCATCCTCCTCTATACTCTGCAGTTACACTGTGTGACCCCCGGGGGCAGCGTCCTCCTCTATAGTCTGCAGTTACACTGTGTGACCCCCGGGGGCAGCGTCCTCCTCTATAGTCTGCAGTTACACTGTGTGACCCCCGGGGGCAGCGTCCTCCTCTATACTCTGCAGTTACACTGTGTGACCCCCGGGGGCAGCGTCCTCCTCTATAGTCTGCAGTTACACTGTGTGACCCCCGGGGGCAGCGTCCTCCTCTATACTCTGCAGTTACACTGTGTGACCCCCGGGGGCAGCGTCCTCCTCTATAGTCTGCAGTTACACTGTGTGACCCCCGGGGGCAGCATCCTCCTCTATACTCTGCAGTTACACTGTGTGACCCCCGGGGGCAGCGTCCTCCTCTATAGTCTGCAGTTACACTGTGTGACCCCCGGGGGCAGCGTCCTCCTCTATAGTCTGCAGTTACACTGTGTGACCCCCGGGGGCAGCGTCCTCCTCTATAGTCTGTAGTTACACTGTGTGAACCCCGGGGGCAGCGTCCTCCTCTATAGTCTGCAGTTCCACTGTGTGACCCCCGGGGGCAGCGTCCTCCTCTATAATCCTCTATAGTCTGCAGTCACACTGTGTGAGACCCCCCGGGGGCAGCGTCCTCCTCTATAGTCTGCAGTTACTGTGTATAACCAGCAGGGGGCAGCGTCCTCCTCTGTAGTCTGCAGTTACACTGTGTGACCCCCGGGGGCAGCGTCCTCCTCTATAGTCTGCAGTTACTGTGTATAACCAGCAGGGGGCAGCGTCCTCCTCTGTAGTCTGCAGTTACACTGTGTGACCCCCGGGGGCAGCGTCCTCCTCTATAGTCTGCAGTTACTCTGTATAACCAGCAGGGGGCTCTTCTTCTTCTCCAGGTCCCCGCTGACCAGCCATGGACCTCTCTACAGATGTTACGGATGATCATGAACCAGCTGTGATTCCTGGGGGTCTCCGGGCGGCTGCTCTTCTGCGGGTCCCAGAATGCTTTGCTGCGGATTGCTTTGTTTTTATTGGCGCGGTTGCTGCCTGTCAATGATGCGGGATGGAGAGCGGAGGACGTGGCGCTGAGAGTTGGGCCGGATCCAGCGTCTTGGCTTTTGTGCTGCAAATAACATTTTTTTATTAAAATCCATAGAATAAATCTTCCTTTTTTTCTGAGTCGTCTTTATCTTCCGGCCTGCGGTCTCTTTACTGTGACGTCTCGTATATACTGAGCAGATCCAGCGCCGGCAGAACATTATACAGCCAAGAATTTAAGAAACCGGTGACCCAAACTATCAGATCTCCGCCCCAAAGAAGCCACAAAATCGTTCTGCAAATAGATTTATTTTAACCTGGAAATATAGGAAAGACAGAGTCTGCTATATGCCAGCCAATAGATGGTCCGAGCCAGACATGAGGAAGGTGGCTACAGGTGAAGATCCGGGCCAAGGAGCGGTGCAGAGGAGAAGAGCCGACCAAGGAGCGGTGCAGAGGAGAAGAGCCGGCCAAAGAGCGGTGCAGAGGTGAAGATCCGGGCCAAGGAGCAGTGCAGAGATGAAGAGCCGGCCAAGGAGCGGTGCAGAGGTGAAGAGCCGGCCAAGGAGCGGTGCAGAGGTGAAGAGCCGGCCAAGGAGCGGTGCAGAGGAGAAGAGCCGGCCAAGGAGCGGTGCAGAGGTGAAGAGCCGGCCAAGGAGCGGTGCAGAGGAGAAGAGCCGGCCAAGGAGCGGTGCAGAGGAGAAGAGCCAGCCAAAGAGCGGTGCAGAGGTGAAGATCCGGGCCAAGGAGCAGTGCAGAGATGAAGAGCCGGCCAAGGAGCGGTGCAGAGGTGAAGAGCCGGCCAAGGAGCGGTGCTGAGGAGAAGAGCCGGCCAAGAGAGCGGTGCTGAGGAGAAGAGCCAGCCAAGGAGCGGTGCAGAGGAGAAGAGCCGGCCAAGGAGCGGTGCAGAGGAGAAGAGCCAGCCAAGAGAGCGGTGCAGAGGTGAAGAGCCGGCCAAGAGAGCGGTGCAGAGGTGAAGAGCCGACCAAGGAACGGACCACAGGTCAAGAAGCAGCTGGGGGGTACCCATGAATGAAGAGCCTGCTGGCGGGGGAGTTACAGGTGAAGAGCAATCTGGTGGAGATCCATGGGTGAAGAGGTGGGGGGGGGTTGTACAGGTGAAGAGCCAGCTGGGGGAAGGGACAGCACACAGGGGAAAGAGTTGGAAGTGGAAGGGGTTTACACCAACAGCGCACAAGGGGAAGACGTGGCGTCAGGGGGAAGAGTTTGTCATGGGGGACACACAGGGGGATGAACCCGGGTGGGGAAAGAGTCGGCCGTGGGGGACGAAGGGGGGGGGGCCGGCCTTGGGAGATGCGCGGAGGAAGAGCCAGCAGGAGGAAGCTGCAGCATGAAGTGGGAAGAGCCAGTGGGGGCAAGCGGCGGTCAGGGGATGAGCCATCTGCGATTAGAGTTGGCCATGGGGAATACGTTTCTTTCTTACCTTAGCTCTCTGTCTCCCTCTTTCTCTTGCTCCCTCTCTTTTGCTCTGTTTTCTGCTTCTCTCTCTCATTCTCACTTTTTCCTTTGCTCTCTGTTTCCCTTTTTCTCTTGCTCTTCTTCGCTGTCCCTCCTCTCTTTCCTTCTTTCTTCACTCCCTGTCTCCCTTTCTCTTGCTCTCCTTTGCTGCCTTCCCCTTTCTTTCACTGTTGTCTTCACCTCGATCACCTTCTCTCCTTCACTCCCTCCCTCTTTCTCTTGCTCTTCTTCACTGTACCCCCTCCCTCTCTTTTGCTCTGTTGTCTTCTCGCTCTCCTTTGCTTTCTGTCTCCCTCTTCCTCTTGCTCTCCTTCGCTGTCACTCCCTCCCTCTTTTGCTCTGTTGTCTTCTCCTCGCTCTCCTTTGCTTTCTGTCTCCCTCTTTCTCTTGCTCTCCTTCGCTGTCACTCCCTCCCTCTTTTGCTCTGGTGTCTTCTTGATCTCCTTTCTTTCGCTCACTGTCTCCCTCTTTCTCTTGCTCTTCTTTGCTATCCCTTTCTTTCCCTCTGTTGTCTTCTCGCTTTCCTCTCCTTCGCTTTCTCCCTCTTTTTCTTGTTCTCCTTCGCTGTCCCTCCCTCTCTTTCACTCTGTTGTCTTCTCAATCTCCCTCTCCCTCTTTCTCTTGGTCTTCTTCGCTGTCCCTCCTTTTCTTTCGCTCTGTTGTCTTCTCGATCTTCTCTCCTTCATTCTCTGCCTCCCTTTTTCTCTTCTTCGCTGTCCCTCCCTCTTTTGCTCTGTTTTCTCCTTGATCTCCTTCACTCTGTCTCCCTCTTTCGCTCTGTTGTTTTCTCGCTCTCCTTCGCTCACTGTCTCCCTCTTTCTCTTGCTCTTCTTCGCTGTATTGAGGAGAGCCTTTCCATTAAATACTTAATTAACCTCTTGACAGGGAATTGTGGGAAATATGTCGATTTGCCTTAGATAATTGAATTTTCAGATCATACACATGACACAGATTTAAGGATGGCTGCCATTTCCTGTTTTCCACACCTTGCCTAGAATGCAGGGAATGTCCAGATGTAAGAAGACCACCATATAAGGAAAAGACCCACTGGCCAACCTACAGGACCAACCAACAGATGAAATGTCTTAGACCCGCCCATCAGTATCAACACGGATCTGTCCATTGGCTAACTCATGAACTGTCCCACTAAATTTGCATATCCGAACTTGTGTATGCCCCTAGCCTATATCAAAGGCCGCATGCTTCTTCTCTGTCTGTCTGGTGCCATCTTTACTGTGATCAAGAAGAAATTTCACATCCGACTGTGTCTGAAGTGATTTCTTTACACATGCATTTGATCCACACCAATTAGGCCAGGCAGTAGTCAACAAGTGATCTCTGGTTAAGAGTTCACCCTAACATTATTGGCGCCCAACGTGGGGCCATCAGACGTAGATGCCCAAAAACCCTTGGAATCGGCAATTGAAACGGCAGGACGAGCTATACACCTTGAGACAGGAGATTGATCACTTCCTAACCCAGAGCTCGGTAAGTCTGCTGATTTTTATAATCTGTAGTCTTCCCTGTGTAATCTCGGGGGGTGTGGCACTGATTGTCTGACTGTGTCTGTCTGGTTTTCAGGGTCCCTAAACGGCAGACGGGTCTCACGGCTGTTGGCCATATAAATTTCGGAAGAACACTCACGTGTTTAGTTGCCTGCTGCCTGTTGTGTGTTGTCTCGAGGTGAGATTGACTGGTAGTTAGAAGAGCAAGTGGGTTTGTGAGCGGTGTCCGGAAACAAAAAGGATATTGTGTGTCGCACGGTTCATGGTGGTGCCTGTGATACGGTTTATGGTTCTGTGAGCAAATACGTGTGACTGCTGGTACGTGGTAATCTTGGAGCCTAGCGCAGTGTAGCGTGAAACTGCATGCTACGGATACCATTGGGGCATGGCGTTTAAGTTGCCTGGTGTGGCTGGTACGTGGTAGTCTTGGGGCCTAACGCTGGACGTAACGTGGCTGGTACGGATACCATTGGGGCTTAGCGCAAGCTAAGGTGTCTTGGGGTCTAGAAAGAGCGCTGGACTTGAATTGGCTGGTACGGGCACCTTGTAACCAGGGGTGACACCATTGGTGTCTTTGTTAATTACGGACCACGTAGGAAAAGGGCAGGGACCCCGTGACAAGGCGCCTGCTGCAGACTTAACAAAACTTTACTTAGTGTTCAGTTGTGAGTCATCTCCCCTGTCTTTTTGTTTCTTGGTGTATTTTATCTTGGTCTGCAGAGAAAGATTTCTTGTTTGATGTTGTTTATTTTGAGAGAAAGATGGAGAAATTGAGAAGTTGTGTCTAGTTGTGGTCAGAAAAATCCGGATGAGAGTGGACTTTGTTGGGATGTGGGGACTCTAGGCTGCAATCCTGTGATAAACCATGTGCTCACTCTGGTGGCAGCCATTTTGGGTCATCTAAGCATGTTGTAGGTTTGAAACTTAAGAGGGTGGCCAGAGACGACAAAAAAAAAAAAAAAAGTGAGTGGGGGATGTGTGAAGACCATGTGCTGTGTAAATGTCTGAACAATAGACTGGGTAGACTACTACATACTTGGACAGAAACATTAGTGTTTTTAACTGTAGTTGGACCAGGACTGTGGATATGTGTTTATATAATATATATAAATATATATGTTGAACAACTTAATTTCCATAAAGGACAAAATGCAAAATAGACCAGGATGGGAGGAGCCCACCCGGTCAACAGCAGCTCATAATAGCAGTTGAAATGCAACAAAGAACAAATGAGCATAAATGCTGATAATAAATTAATTTTATTTTATATAATCAAAGTGCACGGTGCAGACTTAATAAAAATACAATACATGAAATGTATGAGAGGACAGAGAAAAAGGAGAGGTTGAAAAGCTGGACAATTGTAATAAAGTGCAAATCTGCTATAAAGTTGATAAAGTGACTTAGTGCATGGTCATGGCCCAGATACAAATGTTATACCTCAGACTAGTAGCTGAGAGGATAATAGAATACAAAATGTTTAACAGCTACACAGATAAAGAGAGGTAATGCATATAAGGAGAGGGGGGAAGGGAAACCCCCCAAAGGTCAGAGTATAGGTATATCAGATAATAGCTGGCAATATAATGATGGCACAATCTTAATAGGATTATCGGGGTAACAATGTGCCCATTGATATGGATCAATACAATATCAAACATATAAAGGCTAAGAGATTTAGCAGGTAAAGTAAGTATGATCCAAACAATGACAGCTATATCGGACCTAAATGATATATAGGAAGGGGGGAACCACCCAGGGGCCAAGGGCCAAGGAAGCACCAAAAATTGTTATTGACAGAAAAGCAACATTAGAATAAAGTAAACACTAAGTAGTCAAAGCATTACCGGTGTATAAAGCGATGGAAAAGCTCCCGACGCACGTTTCGCGGCGTGTGGCGGTCAGGCCGTCAGGTACCTGTCTCTGGTGAAGCGGCCGGTCTGACCGCCACAGGCCGCGAAACGCGCGTCGGGAGCTTTTCCACCGCTCCACACACCGGTAATGCTTTGACTACTTAGTTTTTACTTTATTCTAATGTTGCTTTTCTGCCAATAACAATTTTTGGTGCTCCCTTGGCCCCTGGGTGGTTCCCCCCTTCCTATATATCATTTAGGTCCGATATAGCTGTCATTGTTTGGATCATAATTACTTTACCTGCTAAATCTCTTAGCCTTTATATGTTTGATATTGTATTGATCCATATCCATGGGCACATTGTTACCCCGATAATCCTATTAAGATTGTGCCATCATTATATTGCCAGCTATTATCTGATATACCTATACTCTGACCTTTGGGGGGTTTCCCTTCCCCCCTCTCCTTATATGCATTACCTCTCTTTATCTGTGTAGCTGTTAAACATTTTGTATTCTTGATAGGATTATTCTATTATCCTCTCAGCTACTAGTCTGAGGTATAACATTTGTATCTGGGCCATGACCATGCACTAAGTCACTTTATCAACTTTATAGCAGATTTGCACTTTATTACAATTGTCCAGCTTTTCAACCTCTCCTTTTTCTCTGTCCTCTCATACATTTCATGTATTGTATTTTTATTAAGTCTGCACCGTGCACTTTGATTATATAAAATAAAATAAATTTATTATCAGCATTTATGCTCATTTGTTCTTTGTTGCATTTCAATAAATATATATGTGTATGTATAAAACACATACTATAGAATATAGGGGGGAAATAGTTGAGCAAAAGTAAAAATCAGTTTACCCTCCCTTCCCACATGCTCCTATTCTAACAAGGAGACTGTGTGCTGTGCAGCCATCTTTAGTAGGAATTAGATAAAATGAGTATTTGACGTATGAGACTTAGGGATCAATATGTTAAAGTCCATTATAATATTGAAAATGATAGATTAAGAAAGCATCAAGATAAAAATTCTTAAATAAAGTACCTTTGCGGTAGATGTCATGATAAATAAGTAAATAATACATATTCCAGTTATGAATGTAGCGAATAAATCCTGAGTTGTATGTTTAAAACAAAAAAAATATATAAAAAATATATCCAAGGGAGGAGAGAGATTTGTTAACTTGTGTCCAGCAAAACTGAGCAGTTTGCTTCTGGTTTTGCGGGAAGGAGAAACCTTTAATTAAAAAAGGCCAAACATGGGGGGGGGGGTTTCCACATTTACTTCATTGTAAATTGTATTGGAAAACATAATTGAAAATAGTTTTTTATTTTACTAATTTTATCCCAAAGGAATAAAAATGAATTGTGTAAATTTTTATATTTATTGGTAGATACTGGAGCATAGGAGGCTGTTTAATCAGATGGATTTCTATGGTAAATCAGCATTTTATGGTGATTTGCTTGGAAAATTAATTTTTAGCTCATGCATCTACTCCCAGATGGCCAGTATTTATTTGTTCTAGTTTTCTGTCCCTCCATGGATATAGAGAAGTTATAGTATACATGGACAGAATTATCACAGAGATACTGACAATTCACTGATAATGTCCACAATTTTACAAATACGAACGCTCTATATCCAGAGGTTGTGTTGCGTTAGTTATAATCTTGATTAATAATCTAATTTATTAATAATTACAATAATTTGGTTTAAGGAATGTGGAGGATTTATGGCATTCTGTGTTTGATATTTAATGTATAGAATAATCTGCTTTCTTTTTATAGAAAGAAAGATTGTAATGCAGATTTCTGTGGTTCAAGTAAAGGTTAAAATGCCATTGAAATAGTTTTCCATCATAAGGTTACACATAACATGATATTTCTGGTGTTCCCGATTAGGTACAATCTATACAATGTGACTTTTATTCCTAAATGTAGAGCTCTGGGGCCACACACTTTTTGATTCTGATTATGTTTTGGATAATGGATTCAAAAAGGGGGGAAGATGATGTGGAAAGTCCGTCACCTATTTTTAAGTTTTTAATTTGTTCATCGATTGAGTTTTGCTATTAAGTTTTCTTTATATTTTTATCTGTAAGGAGGATACAGCAGACAGACATATATCTCATGATTGCTTTGATGTAACAAGAATTGTCAGGTTTTGAACATGTCGGAGATGATTCCATTACTAATGCAGATTGAGTTTTTCCGTAGATAGATCCAGATACCGAAATGCTGGTTGATTCTACACTGGATATGCTGAGGTTACACAACATGAGGTAATAAAGCCGAACCACTCCCTCCTCTCCCATCAGAATAGGAGAACGAGATGAAGATTTGCGATCACTGTGGTTTATAGAGCGGAGGGGGGAGGTAAGATAGTCAAATGTGGATATAGGCAGCAGATCTTTTCTAGTGTAACGTGATAAACCTATAAAAACAGTAGAGTGCGTATGAACCCAGGTGGAGGCTCTCCTGTTATCAAATGAGCCTGGCACAGTGGAAGATAGGGCTCACGTCTGAGCTGACTGATGGAGCCGGTGATTGATGGAGCTAGAGGAGATGCTCACACAGGTGCAGACAACAAAGAAGCAGTAAACGGGCGTAGAGTTGAGTCCTTTACCAATGCAGACCAGTAGCAGTACCTCGGTGGCACCTGTCACTTATGTGACACTGGTCACTACTTGTGTTCTTAAATCCCTACAGTAACAAGCGATTCAGCAAGTAACAGAGTGTGACATGCAGGGAGCCAGCTGACTGAGGAAGGTCTGTGGACAAAGGGCGGTAAGATTTCTCTGCCATGATTGCTCTACTCAATAATGGCCCAGGTAACACATGTGACAAAGACCGTTATAAGTTTGGTGGTGGACAAGATATGGGCGGCACCAGTGCTCAGTACCCAGGTGGCCAGACTCACCCAGTTTTGAAGACCTGTGCTTAATACAAGGTAGAGAAACTGTAAAGACCTCATGGAAACACCCCCCCTCATCCGCTCTACTGCTCCAGTTATTGCAGATTAGTCATATAGACCTACACATGGTTTCTTTGAGTTTTGTGCGTGTTGTGTGAATTTCTTTTCAGGTCTGCTCTGAAACATATCCAGTATGGAAACCGTTACTGCTGAAAAACCCATGGTGCTGGTGGTATGTAAAGATGGAGTTCCTAAGAGTAGTAAAAGTGCATATTCTATAGCAGAGGTCATTATAGAGATCATACACTATCTGGGGATTAGCAGCTATTTTGGACAGGCTAGGAAACTGGCTACACTAACCGTCCTCACCTGGGGATCCCCTGATGAACCCCTGTCTGCCATTGTGAAGAGGGGAGAAATGTGTTGGGTCTTTCATGCCAAATGTCTGACAAATATGCGTTTATTTTTATTAAAAACACAAAAACCTGAGCTGAAACAATGTTCAGTAAACATGCAACATTAAGCATGTGAATTGCAGCCTTAAGACTAGAAAAAACCAAGGAGAAAAATTGTATGAAAAATACCCTGACTATAAATAAATAAATTGCAAGTGCTTAATAACAGGGTACTTAGTGTATACATTTTTGCAAAAAGGTAAAAAGCTGTCTCACCTCGTCACGGTGTACCCATCTGAGACAGTCCCTAACCTACTAAAGTTAAAAACATATTCTGTACCTGACTTGTGTCATGTCAAACTCCAATATGGATGGTGGCAAGTGGTTAGCTGTGTCCCAGATAAAATACACAGTATGTTTTCTTGCTTGGTTGCAAGTTGGGGGCGCAGCCCTCCTAGTACTGAGACTGAACAGCTGATTGCGTCTCACTTTGCTGTGTATTTAATCTGGGACACAGCTAACCACTTGCCACCATCCATATTGGAGTTCTGACATGACACTAGTCAGGTATTGATAATGTTTTTAACTTCAGTAGGTTAGGGACTGTCTCAGATGGGTGCACCGTGACGAGGTGAGACAGCTTTTTACCTTTTTGCAAAAATGTATACACTAAGTACCCTGTTATTAAGCACTTGCAATTTATTTATTTATATTCAGGGTATTTTTCATACAATTTTTCTCCTTGGTTTTTTCTAGTTTATTTTTATTAGCCTAAGTGTGAATTGTACAGTGGAGGGTCTGTGATTGGACAAGATCTCCTCATGACTTTACCTGGCCTTATTATTATTATATTTATACAGTGGGTACATGTTATACATGTGAAATATTCAATATGTTTTAGGGTTTGGTCCTTGAATTTGCTAGATCATATTGATTTAAGCTACCAAACAGCTGTTTAAAATACAGAGTTTGAATATTTAATCTTTGGGAATGAATTGGATATATATAATTGCATATTGACGCCTCTTTATTCCCTATATCTCAAGGTTTCTATATTCCCTCATTGACATTAGCAGCAGGAGAGGTGGGACTGTGCAGTGTACAAACAGAGCAGGAGGGGTGGGACTATGTAGTATATATACAGAGCACGTGAAGTGGAACTGTGCAGTATATATACAGAGCATGAGTAGGTAACTGGTATTGTCTTATTTGTTGGTATTTGAAGCTGTAAAAGTACTACTCTGTGTTACTGAAGGTAATCGGATCCATGTGTAAGGGAAATCTTGTTAAAGGCCTCCTAGTGGTAGATTATGGACCCAAGACAAGAGATCCATCAGTGTTGTGATACAATCAGATGTTATTATCCGGAACCATGGAAGACCACCATAAATCACTGGTAAAAGGTGACAAGAGCATTGGCAACTAATCTGGCCGCCATCCCCTTACTAACCATCAACACTAGAAGTAGCCGAGGGGTGAACTAACATCCTGTGCACCGCGAACCCAGCCGTAGAACTAACTATCCTAAAGGAAGGAAAGATTAATAACTCTCTGCCTCAGAAATAGATAAAGTATAGCAAGCCCCCCACATTCAAAGACTACGGTGATATAGGAAAACACAATACACAGATAGATGATAGAATTAGCAAAAGGTGAGGCCCTACTGACTAAATAGGACAGGATAGGAAAGGGACTGATGGTGGCCAGAGGAAAACCCTGCAAAAATCCAACAACCTGATAGTACAAAAAAGCCCTCAGATCGCTAGATCTGAACTCCGTCCTATACCAGGCGCTCTTGTCATACCAATGAACAGAAAGCAGGAACCATTACAAATTCAAGAAGATACAAACACATGGACTAATAGGAGCAATACTCCAAACATAGCTGCAGGGAGCTTCCCAGCTAAGCAACTTCGAAGACGCGGATAGCACTCAGATGTTGACTGAGAATCAGTCTTTCAGAAACAGTAATACTAAAAGCTGCAGCATAATGGTAAGAAGCTTATTCTTACAATTGCCTTAAGGGTGCTTTACACGCTACGATATCGTTAATGTTTTATCGTCTGAGTCACGTCGTTAGTGACGCACATTCGGCGTCATTAACGATAACGCAGTGTGTGACAATTATGTGCGATCAAAAATGATCGCAAAAGCGGCCAAAATCGTTTGCCGCGGAGAGGTCGTCCTAAAAACAAAAATCGTTTACCTCTCATTAGCGATGTTGTTCGTCGTTCCTGCGGCACCACACATCGCTGTGTGTGACACCGCAGGAGCAAGGAACATCTCCTTACCTGCCTCCACCGGCTATGCGGAAGGAAGGAGGTGGGCGGGATGTTACGTCCCGCTCATCTCCGCCCCTCGCTTCTATTGGACGCCTGCCGTGTGGCGTCGCTGTGACGCCGCACGACCCGCCCCCTTAGAAAGAAGGCGAATCGCCAGCCAGAGAGACGTCGCAGTACAGGTAAGCCGTGTGATTAGGGAGCGCGATTTTGTGCGCGACGGACAGCGTTATGCCTGTGTCGCACAAACTATGGGGGCGGGTACGCACACTAGCGATATCGGTACAGATATCGCTACCGTGTAAAGCCCCCTTTACTCTTTCTAAATATGGGTGAGCTCTTCGGCATTAAATAGTCTGTTCTAAGGACTGGGACATTACTTATGGCTCTGTGAACTGTGTGTGTGGGATGTGATCAGTGTGTAAGTTTGAACAGCTATTATTATTTGTTGTGTCTTTCCCTGTGAAAGGAAGATGATCGAGAAAGGAGTAGAAACATCAGTTCCTACTTTCCTATCTCAGGAGGTTAGCTATTCTGTAGATATAGAGCAGCTAGGCCCCTTTAGTCTTTCACAGTCCCCAGCTACGCAGTCAGAGTAGGGCGAGTTCATCAGACACTCTGATCAACAGTCTGTACCAATGGGGGAAAGGCTCAGCATTGCTCGTATAGCGGGCAGCAAAACGAAAAGAGTTGCAGTTAAAGCATTAGAGCTGATGGGTTAGAAAACCACAGAAGGGTCAGAAGGTTAATAAAGTAATTAGGGGGGACTGCTGAGGAGAGCTATTGGATCAAATACTTAATTAACCTCTTGACAGGGGATTGTGGGAAATGTCATTTTGCCTTACATGAGCCAGGTTTTCAAATATAACTAAGATGGCCACCGATGACATCATAGATCCTCCCATCAGCATGGATCCACCAGATGACGACAGACCCTCCCATCACCATCACTCTGGATCCGTCCAATGACGTCATAGACCCGCCTACGATGAAGCCCACCAATTAGTTGATGGACTAACACATTGTTCAACCCACTGACCAATGGACACATCCAAGTATGCGCACTGTAAGGCTGACCTTTTCCTAGTTTTGATAAAGGTATGTTCTTGAATAAATCTCTGTTTTCTGGGCCGACCTTTGTCGAGGAAAGATGAATATCCGACTGTGTCTGATCTCATTTTTCATGTAAAGGATAAAGTCTGGCTCAAACTGTTATATACTAGGTGCTCTGGGTAAATAGTAGTACAAATATAAGTAAAACCAACGTACTCAATGAAGAAAAAGGGGGAAGATGTATGCAAAGTGTTTTTTATTTCCATTGACAAACTGCAAAAAACTTGTGAACCCTAACATAAGCAACACCGATGTTTCAGTTGTGACACCTTTTTCAAGGTTGTTGCTTAATGATAGCGATGCTAGGAATCACGGGTCCCTTGGACAACCGTCACAGAAGTATAAGATGAGGGTATTATTATTATTGTTTATTTATAGAGCACCATTGATTCCATGGAGCTGTACATGAGAAGGGGGTTACATACAGAATACATATACAAGTTACAGTAGACAGACTAGCACAGAGGGAAGAGGGCCCTGCCCTTGCGGGCTTACATCCTAAAGGATTTTGGGGAGGAGACAGTAGGTGGGGTGTAGGTTGGGCGGCAGCTCCGCACGGTGGTGGGGCGGCAGCTCCGCACGGTGGTGGGGCGGCAGCTCCGCACGGGGGTGGGCGGCAGCTCCGCACGGTGGTGGGGCGGCAGCTCCGCACGGGGGTGAAGCAGTGAGGTCATTGAAGGTTATAGGCATTTCTGAACAGATGAGTCTTTAGGTTCCGTTTGAAGCTTGCGAGTGTAGTAGATAGTCTGACGTGTTGAGGCAGTGAGTTCCAGGAGACTGGGGATGCTCGGGAGAAGTCTTGGAGTCGGTTGCATGAGGAGCGAATGAGAGAGGAGGAGAGAAGGAGATCTTGGGAGGACCGGAGATTACGTTTTGGAGTGTAGCGAGAGATTAGTTCAGAGATATATGGAGGAGACAGATTATGGATAGCTTTGTAGGTCAGGGTTAGTAGTTTGAATTGGATACGATAGAAGATTGGGAGCCAGTGGAGGGTCTTGCAGAGAGGAGAAGTGGGGTGGTATTGAGGAGAGAGGTGGATCATTCGGGCAGCAGAATTAAGGATGGACTGGAGAGGGGCGAGTGTGTTAGCAGGGAGACCACATAGGAGGATGTTGCAGTAGTCGAGGCGGGAGATTATGAGAGCATGCACTAGCATTTTTGTAGATTGGGGATTGAGGAAAGGGCGGATTCTGGAGATATTTTTGAGTTGAAAACGGCAGGAGGTGGTGAGTGTCACAAACCACCGGGGGGGTCACTCAGAAATCCCCCGCGCTGGCTACCAGTACGTCACAATCGGGGGGTAACAAGTGGGGGTCACCCCTCCTTTATACCTCCCGACCGACAGACAGAGCACGTGACGCGCTCTCTAGCGCCCCTCTTATAGTCAGGCCAATTATGGAATTGCCCGACAATAAGAAAGGAGGCCGCTATACTACTTATGCCGATTATTGAAGGGTCCCCGGTGAGAGTAAGGTATATATTCCCCCGACCTCCGCGGGCGGAATATATAATATCTTCCCGAATCTCACTGGCCTCCCCACAATAATCCTTGGCACAACTCGCTGCCACCAACCGCTTCACGGTAACTATTAGCCGAACACACAGACGTGGGATTCAAGATCGAGATAACAGAGCAGCCCAAGATTAATTATATAATTTAATCAGCCTAAAGCACACTAGAACTACAATATATACAATAGGGAATCTACAGAATATACATATGTCAGAGTACAGTTACAGATAAAGCATGGGTTACAAACAGGTATACAATTACATCAGTTACCTTGTGTGTCTGGCCACAGGGGGGCGCTGTAGACCAGGTTTCTAGGAACTCCCACAGATGTTTCCTGCACGTGCCCCCAGCGAGAAGAACCCTGGAAAATGGCCGAAGTAGGGTTATCAACCTGGGCAATCCAGGTCCCCTCCTACCTTAGTGACCTCACAGGGAAGCACTGCTCCACCCCTGGCTGGAGTTATGGACAAAATCCACAACATGGAATATGGCCATAACTTGGCCTGGGAGCGTCGTAGGCGGACGCCAATGCTCTCATTGTGACAGTTATGAATTTAGCTACAGAACGAGGGGACTCATGACCTGTCTGCCAGTTCCCCATTGGCTGATATCACGCCTGGGGCATTTCCCAATGTCCTGCTCCCATAAAAAGGGGGTGCCGGCATCGTCCACATGCGGAGACACCATTTTTATGGTTGCCATATTTATCGGAAATATGGCTTGCGAGATATGAACCATTTTTTACTGGAGTCGTTCTGTCTGGCTATTTCCATAGCCTTGCTAACTAGCTAGCAGCTCCTACTACAGGGTGACGGCAGGGAGTCATCCTGTGTCCATTGTCCTAAAGCCACCTAATTTCCATATCACAGGACATGGCCATGGGATTTGTTGCTAAACCAGTTGTGTGCTTCACAGATGCTGGACATTTGAGCACAAGAAGGGAGGGGGGCACTGCCAGGGAGTGATGAGAGCAATTATGACTCCTAGTCATAATTCCTCTTCATATCCCAGGATTTACCTCACACCTCCCCCCTTTTGAGGGCGCTAGGGGGCAGCACACTCCGGTGTTCCCCCGTGCGCCCGTCCGCGACCTCTCCTTGTCGGGACAGCCCGTCTGCGTTACCGTGGTCACGGCCCCTTTTGTGGCGAATGGTGAAGTCGTATTGCTGGAGCGCAAGGCTCCATCGCAACAATCGCCCATTCGTCCCAGAGACGGTGTGCAACCAGCTGAGGGGATTGTGGTCCGTCTCCACGATGAAGTGGCGCCCGTATAGATAGGGTTGCAGACGCTGCAGGGCCCACACTATGGCCAGGCACTCCTTCTCCATCGTGGAATAGGCAACTTCCCTTGGTAACAGCTTCCTGCTCAGGTACAAGACTGGGTGCTCTTGGCTCGCAGAGTCCACCTGGCTGAGCACCGCACCGAGGCCGAAGTCACTGGCGTCGGTCTGTACTACAAACGGCCGCGTGAAGTCGGCTGCCTGTAGCACGGGCGGGCTGGACAGGGCGTCCTTTAGGGCCCGGAAGGCTGTCTCGCAGTCCATTGTCCAATCGACTGCAGAGGGCAGCTTCTTCTTGGTGAGGTCCGTCAAGGGCTTTGCCAGGCTACTATAGCATGGAACAAACCTCCTATAGTACCCAGCGGTCCCCAAGAAGGACATCACCTGCTTCTTGGTCCTGGGGGTGGGCCAGGATGCGATGGCCTCCACTTTCTCAGGCTCGGGCTTCAGCGTTCTCCCACCTACCCGGTGACCGAGGTACTGGACCTCGCTCATGGCCAGCTGACACTTTCCCGGCTTGATGGTCAAACCTGCCCGGTGGATCCGCCTGAGCACCTGTGCTAGATGCTCTAGGTGGTCCTCCCAGGTGGGACTGAAGACGGCAATGTCATCCAGGTACGCGGCCGCGTACCCTTCAAGTCCCTTGAGCAGGGTGTTGACCATCCGCTGGAAAGTGGCAGGGGCATTCCTCATCCCGAATGGCATCACCGTGGACTCGTACAGTCCAAATGGGGTAATAAAGGCAGAGCGTTCCCTGGCCTTGCGAGTCAGGGGGATCTGCCAATATCCCCGGCTCAGGTCCATGATGGTCAGGTACTGAGCCCCGGCCAACTGATCGAGCAGGTCATCGATGCGTGGCATTGGGTACGCATCGGCGACCGTGACAGCATTGAGCCCCCTGTAGTCCACGCAGAACCGAGTGGTTCGGTCCTTCTTAGGGACGAGGACTACAGGCGAGGCCCAAGCGCTGTTGGATGCCTGGATCACCCCCAGCTCCAGCATCTCGTCAATCTCCTGGCGCATGTGTTGCTGCACCTCCAGGGAGACCCGATATGCTGAACGCCGGATCGGGGGATGATCCCCAGTGTCCACGTGATGGACAGCCAAGTCAGTCCTTCCGGGCTGGTTGGTAAACAACCCCCGGAAGGGGTGTAGGGTGGCCCACAGCTGGGACCGTTGGTCCTCCAAGAGCTGGTGGCCAACCTCCACATCCTCAATGGATCCGCCTGCCCTAACCTGGGCTAGCATATCCAAGAGGGTTTCCGCTTCTCCCTCCTCGGGCAGGTTGCACACGGGGAGCGCACATGCCTCCCGCTCATGATGTGCCTTCATCATGTTCACATGGAAGGGCTTCCGCCTTCCACGGGCAGGGTCCAGGGTGACCAGGTACGTCACAGGGTTGAGCTGCTGGTACACGAGGTATGGGCCTTCCCAGGCTGCCTGAAGCTTGTCCTGTGGTACGGGGACCAGTACCCACACCTCTTGACCCACTTGGTAGGTCCTCTCACAAGCGTTCTGGTCGTACCAACGCTTCTGATCAGCCTGGGCTTGAGCCATATTGTCGTGTACCAGTTGCGTCAAGGCCTGCATTTTGTCCCGGAAGCGCATGACATACTCGATAACCGACACTCCAGGGGTGGCCAAATCCCCTTCCCAAGCCTCTTTCACCAGAGCCAGGGGGCCCCGCACACGTCGCCCGTACAGGAGCTCAAACGGTGAGAATCCTGTTGAGGCCTGTGGAACCTCCCGGTAAGCAAATAACAGGTGTGGGAGATACCGCTCCCAGTCACGCCCATGGGAGTCGACCAACATCTTAAGCATCTGCTTCAAGGTGCCATTGAACCGCTCGCACAGGCCATTAGTCTGTGGATGGTACGGGCTGGCCACCAGATGTCGCACCTGGACTTGCTTACAGAGGGTCTCCATCAGCTGGGACATGAAATGGGTCCCCCGGTCGGTGAGCATTTCCTGGGGAAAACCCACTCGGGAGAAAATCTCCAGCAATGCGGTGGCCACCTTGTCAGCCCGAATGGACGACAAGGCCACTGCTTCTGGGTACCGGGTGGCATAGTCAACTACCGTCAGTATGAAGCGTTTCCCGGAGCTGCTGGGGATGGCCAGCGGGCCGACCAGATCCACAGCCACCCTCCGGAAAGGCTCCTCGATGATTGGCAGAGATACTAGTGGGGCTTTGGGGCGTGGCCCCGCCTTCCCCACTCTCTGACAGGTTTCACACGAACGGCAGTAGGCAGCCACATCGGCCCCCATTTTTGGCCAGTAGAAATGCTGGTTTAACCTGGCCTTGGTCTTAGCGATCCCTAGGTGTCCGGCCATCGGAATCTCATGTGCGATCCGCAACAACTCCATCCGGAACGGATAGGGTACCACCAACTGTCGGTCCCTGGGCCACGCCTCCGGTGAACCCTGCTGGACCGTGGCCCGGTACAGCCGTCCTTGGTCCCAGACCACTCGCTCCGGGTCCGAGTCCGAGGGAGGCTGTGCCGCCTGCTCCTTTAGAGCTTTCAGGCTGTCGTCAGCTTCTAACGCTGCCTGAAACCCCTGACCAGATGTGGCCAGAATCGACGAGACTGTCACATCTTCGGTCAGTACCCCGGGACCTGTGTCCTGGCCTCCACCTGACTCGGCTGCCACTTGGTCAGAAGGGGAAGAGCTATCGGACCTCCGGGAGGCCCCTTGGCTTCCAGCACTCCCACTGCGGGTGCCAGCGGCCACAGCCGCTGCGACCGTGGGTCGTGCCTGCTCCTCCTCCGTTCCTGACCAAGTCGCCGGTTCAGGCAGACCTACCTGGCTTCCTGACACCCCGGTTGTGGGGGAACCCTGCACCGAGATCTTACCTGGGAGCACTTCCGCTCCTGGACCGGCCCCAATCTCACCTGCCTGTTCCCCTCCTGCAGCAACAGAACCCCGCTGTGAAATCTCTGGGGACCCCACATTTGCTGTGGTAGCCCCCACCCCACACACTGGTCCTCCCCCTGCAGCACCCTGCTCTCTGCTTATCCCTGCAGAGGGCAACAGATCCCAGCTCACAGGCTGATTACTTGTAGAGGCATGGTCACACCTTTCTCTGACCCCCTCCCCTGTCACAGCTGCAGCTGTGTGTGTGTCTATGGTGTCTGTGCAAGCAGAAATATCAGAGTTCACTCCCTCCTCCCTTACATCATTCATAGATAACACATTAACATTGTCCGGAGGCACGTCAGTACTGGCTGAAGGTTCAGCCCTTGGGGCGGGGCCAAACTGGGAGGTTATTTGCCCCAAATCTGTCCCAAGTAGCACGTTTGCAGGGATCCGATCAGTTACCCCCACCTCCCTCACCCCTCGCCCTGCGCCCCAGTCCACATAAATGTCAGCAACAGGCAGCGCCGGGTCAGTGCCTCCAATCCCGGAGACAGCGAGGGTTTTTCCAGGGATCAAGTCTTGGGGGGACACCATCTCAGGCCGCACCAGAGTCACCTCCGAGGCGCTGTCTCGCAGTCCTATGGTCACAGACCGGCCGACGGTGACAGGTTGGAAGCTGTCCAGGGACCTACCACCACCCCCACCCACACAATACACCTTGGGCGGCCCTTGGGACGGGGACGGAGCCGGGGCCTTGGGACGCTGAGGGCACATGGCCTTGAAGTGTCCAGGTAGGTTGCACTGGTGGCACCGTCTTGGTTCCGCCACGGGCCTGGAGAGGGGAGTTGAGGGGGACACCCCCTGCAGTCTAGGGGCAGGTGGGGCAGTCGCCGAATTCATCTTACCCCCTCTCCAGGTGCTGCTGGTGGCCGCTCTCCTGGCCTCAGGGGCCCGGTTGTTGGTGTAGTCATCGGCAAGGGCAGCTGTAGCCGTGGACCCCTTTGGCTTCTGGTCTCGGATGAACTGGCGGAGATCCTCAGGGCAGTTCCACAAGAGTTGCTCCGTGATGAACAAGTCCAGGATCTCCGGTCCGGTGGAAAGCTGCAGGCCTTGGGTCCAGTGGTCGGCAGCTCGGGCAAGTGCCCGCCGGTGGTCAGCCCAGGAGTCCTTTGGTCCCTTCTGCAGCGTCCGGAACTTCTTGCGGTAGGACTCCGGGGTGAGGTTGTACTGTTGGATCAGGGCCCGCTTGATGGTGTCGTAGCCCTGATCCGCCTCAGCAGGCAAGTCCCCAAGGATATCCAGGGCCTTACCCCTTAAACGGGGGGTCAGGTATTTGGCCCACTGGTCCTTGTTCAGATGATGCTGCAAGCAAGTCCGTTCAAAAGCAGTCAAGAAAGAGTCCAAGTCTCCATCCTTCTCCAGCACTGGGAAGTCCTCAACACGGACCTTTGGAAGTTTGGTGTCTGGAAGGTCACGGGTGGCTGATGAGGGCCGGAGCTGAGCTAGCTGCAGCTGGTAGTTACGCTCTGCCTGGCGCTCTTCACGCGCTGCTTGCCGCTCACGCTCGGCCATGAGTTCCTTGTAGCCCTCCCGGTCTCCAGCCTGGCGTAGGGCCATAGCCATTTGAAGAAGGCTATCCGAGCCTCCCAGGCTCGGTGGAATGGCACGTGGTGATCTGCGGCCCGCTGCGGAGCCTGGTGCTTCACTGTCCATTGCAGAGCGGAGGGCTGGCGTCTGGCTCGTTGAGGACCCTTGGGCGAGCTGCTCCTCATCTTGTCCAGCAGTGCCCGGTTGTGCAATGTCCTCTGCAGAGCTGTTTTCTGGCGTCGAGCTCCTGGAGGACTCGTGGACGACCTCCTCATCGTCTCTGGCCTGAGCATCGGCCATTCCTTTGGCTTTGCTCCTGGTGCTCTCAGCCATTCTTGCAGACTTTTGGTCACTGACACAGAACTGACACCTGATGCCTCCACACACCTTACAGTATCTGCACTCTGACACTCTAGTGTTGAGCTAGTCTGAAGACCCCAGCAGCCACAGCTGCTGCAGGCAGTCTTTAGTGTCTGGGAGTATGGGTCTCACACTCACACACACTATTATCTCGATCCCACCGCTATGCCACCAATATGTCACAAACCACCGGGGGGGTCACTCAGAAATCCCCCGCGCTGGCTACCAGTACGTCACAATCGGGGGGTAACAAGTGGGGGTCACCCCTCCTTTATACCTCCCGACCGACAGACAGAGCACGTGACGCGCTCTCTAGCGCCCCTCTTATAGTCAGGCCAATTATGGAATTGCCCGACAATAAGAAAGGAGGCCGCTATACTACTTATGCCGATTATTGAAGGGTCCCCGGTGAGAGTAAGGTATATATTCCCCCGACCTCCGCGGGCGGAATATATAATATCTTCCCGAATCTCACTGGCCTCCCCACAATAATCCTTGGCACAACTCGCTGCCACCAACCGCTTCACGGTAACTATTAGCCGAACACACAGACGTGGGATTCAAGATCGAGATAACAGAGCAGCCCAAGATTAATTATATAATTTAATCAGCCTAAAGCACACTAGAACTACAATATATACAATAGGGAATCTACAGAATATACATATGTCAGAGTACAGTTACAGATAAAGCATGGGTTACAAACAGGTATACAATTACATCAGTTACCTTGTGTGTCTGGCCACAGGGGGGCGCTGTAGACCAGGTTTCTAGGAACTCCCACAGATGTTTCCTGCACGTGCCCCCAGCGAGAAGAACCCTGGAAAATGGCCGAAGTAGGGTTATCAACCTGGGCAATCCAGGTCCCCTCCTACCTTAGTGACCTCACAGGGAAGCACTGCTCCACCCCTGGCTGGAGTTATGGACAAAATCCACAACATGGAATATGGCCATAACTTGGCCTGGGAGCGTCGTAGGCGGACGCCAATGCTCTCATTGTGACAGTTATGAATTTAGCTACAGAACGAGGGGACTCATGACCTGTCTGCCAGTTCCCCATTGGCTGATATCACGCCTGGGGCATTTCCCAATGTCCTGCTCCCATAAAAAGGGGGTGCCGGCATCGTCCACATGCGGAGACACCATTTTTATGGTTGCCATATTTATCGGAAATATGGCTTGCGAGATATGAACCATTTTTTACTGGAGTCGTTCTGTCTGGCTATTTCCATAGCCTTGCTAACTAGCTAGCAGCTCCTACTACAGGGTGACGGCAGGGAGTCATCCTGTGTCCATTGTCCTAAAGCCACCTAATTTCCATATCACAGGACATGGCCATGGGATTTGTTGCTAAACCAGTTGTGTGCTTCACAGATGCTGGACATTTGAGCACAAGAAGGGAGGGGGGCACTGCCAGGGAGTGATGAGAGCAATTATGACTCCTAGTCATAATTCCTCTTCATATCCCAGGATTTACCTCACAGTGAGGGATTGGATGTGCGGTATGAAGGACAAGGCAGAGTCAAAGGTCACTCCGAGGCACCGAACTTTGGGTGCTGGGGAGAGCGTGATGTTATTAATTGTAATGGATAGGTCAGGTGGAGAGTGTAGGGGAGATGGAGGAAAGATGATCAGTTCAGTTTTGGCCACTTTAAGCTTTACGAAGCGAGAGGAAAAGAAGGAAGATATAGCAGATAGGCACTCTGGGATTCTGGACAGCAGAGATGTGACATCTGGACCAGAGAGGTAGATCTGAGTGTCATCGGCATATAGGTGGTACTGAAAGCCATGGGACTTTATGAGTTGTCCCAGGCCAAATGTATAGATAGAAAAAAGTAAGGGTCCCAGGACAGATCCTTGAGGGACACCAACAGAGAGAGAACGGGATGAAGAGGTTGTATGGGAATGGGAGACACTAAAAGTGCGGTTGGAGAGGTATGAAGAGATCCAAGAGAGGGCGAGGTCTCTGACACCAAGGGAAGAGAGGATCTGTAGTAGCAGGAAGTGGTCGACAGTGTCAAAGGCTGAGGATAGGTCTAGAAGTAGGAGTACAGAGAAGTGGTTGTTAGCTTTGGCAGTAAGTCATTCGTGATTTTAGTCAGGGCAGTTTCAGTGGAATGATGTGGACGGAAGCCGGACTGTAGGGTGTCAAAGTGAGAGTTAGAGGAGAGGTGGGAGGAGAGTTCAGCATGGATGTGCTGTTCCAGGAGTTTTGAGGCAAGTGGGAGTAGCGATATGGGTCGACAGCTGGTAGTAAAGGTTGGGTCGAGGGAAGCTTTCTTTAGGATAGGTGTGACTGTTGCATGCTTAAAGGCAGAAGGGAAGGTACCAGTTGTTAGAGATAGGTTGAAGAGATGGGATAAGGCTGGAATAAGGATAGTGGTGAGGTTGGGGAGGAGGTGGGATGGGATGGGGTCAAGTGCGCATGTGGTGAGGTGTGCTTTTGAGAGAAGATGTGCAAGCTCTCCTTCGGTGATGGTGGGGAGGAGCAGTGGTCTGTTATATGAAGGGGTTGTGGTGGTTCAGCAGAATCACATTATTAGGGTATCACATTATTGCAGCAAGTGTTGGCAAAGAAATGGTGGGGGGCTGTGACAGAGCGGAGGATAGATGAGGGAGATGCCTGATGAAGGTCCTGTATATGCTGGAACAGCAGTGGTGGTGCAGCGGCGGCGTGGACAAGGTGTGTAACCTCACTTCCGGTATGGGTGGGTGGCACGCACTGGTGAAACGCATGGAACTGCACATGCACGTGACGTGTGGAGTCCTATGTCGGTGCTGGGCGATGCAGGGAGGTAATCTATCGCTCGTACAGCGCTATGAGCAGGGCGCTTAAAGGGAACATGCTGTAAAATGGTGAAAATGTTGATATTTCACCGATATAGGGGAATATCATGGATTTGGAAAGCATGATGGGTACAGCAATGTTTGTATAATGTTAAAGGGGAACCATGCTGGTACACCCTAGATAGTAGATGAAATAAATGCCCATGTTATGGGGAAAGTGCCCTGAGGGATGTAAGTAACGCTGCTGAGGGTTAGGAACGTGCGTGGTAGTGCTGATTACCTGTTATAGGACCGAAAGTGCTAGATATGGGTTCTGGAAAAGGTGGTTCAAAGGGTGAGAGTGCTTCACGCCGCTGCTGCACCACCACTGCTGTTCCAGCATATACAGGACCTCCATCAGGCGTCTCCCTCATCTATCCTCCGCTCTGTCACAGCCCCCCACCATTTCTTTGCCAACACGTGCTGCAATAATGTGATACCCTCATCTTATACTTCTGTGACGGTTGTCCAAGGGACCCGTGATTCCTAGCATTGCTATCATTAAGCAATAACCTTGCAAAAGGTGTCACAACCGAAACGTCGGTGTTACTTATGTTAGGGTTCACAAGTTTTTTGCAGTTTGTCAATGTAAATAAAAAACACTTTGCATGCATCTTCCCTCTTTTTCTTCATTGAGTGCGTGGGTTTTACTTATATTTGATCTCATTTTTCAAGCATGCACTCGATCCACACCAATAAGACTCAGGCAATAGGCAACTTGTCGAACTTTGTAAGAGTTCACCCTAACACAAGTACCTAGATACCACGGTGGAAACAACCATAGATTTGGCTATCCCCGAAAGAATCAATATTATTTAAGTCAGCCACAACCGCAGGTCCACCCGAATGCCAGTCACATCGCTGCTCTGAGAGATCTAAATACCCAATAGGACAAGGGCAAGCCCGTGTCCACTATTTTGGCTTCTACGTCTGGTCCAATAGCCAAAGTAACCATCAACGTTCAAGGCAAACCCTTACCGTTCCTTGTGGATACAGGTGCAGCCAGAAGTGTTATCAGATTACAGGACCTGCCTTTTCCCAATCTGATATCCTCTAAAGCCGTGACATGCGTGGGAGTAGATGGCAAGCCTACTTCTAACAAGCTCACCCTTGAAGTACAGGTTGGACCATACGAAGATGTATTTATGAGCCTAGTGGTGTCCCCGACCTGTCCTACTAACCTTCTGGGAGCAGACCTTCTCCAAAGATTGAGAGCGACTATCAACTATTCGTCCAATGGTCTTACCATCACCATTACTGATCCGCTCGATCCGAACGAAGAGTGTCAACTTCAAGCAGCACCTTTGCTTATGATGATGGACAAAGTCATTAATGCTGCCTCAGATGTTCCATCAGAAGTGATGTCGCAAATTCCATCTACTCTATGGTCTACTGGTCCTGAAGATATTGAACATCTGGCTGTGCCTCCGGTACGGGTCATTCTTAAACCTGGAGCTCAACTCCCCAGGGTGCCTCAATACCCACTCAAGTCTGCTCAGGAAGAGTCTTTGGGCACTCAAATTAAGACTCTCCTCTCCTGGATAACTGGGCACTAGTGAAGTGGACTTCTCTCTGTGACACGCCTTTGTTCCCAGTCAGGAAGAAGACATTGAAGAAAGGGAGAAGCCCCTAAGTACCGTATGGTTCAAGATCTCCGGGTCGTTAACGCAGCAACTGTATTGGAAAGTCCCATCGTGCCCGATCCACATACATTGCTGTCTCAGATACCATCGGATGCTACACGTTTCACTGTCATCGATCTAGCTAATGCTTTCTTCAGCATACCATTGCATCCGGAAGATTGGTACCTGTTTGCCTTCACGTACAGAGGATCACAATACACCTGGACGGTCTTGCCACAAGGAGCACATAATTCACCAAGTCATTTCTCTCAAGCCCTTGCCTCTTGTCTGCAGCCTTGGAGAGAGATGAACCATCAGGTTGTTCTCCTTCAGTATGTGGATGATCTTCTATTGTGTTGTCCTAATCAAGCAGCAGCTGAAAAATCAAGTCTCACTCTTCTACTTCACCTCGCACAACAGAACTGCAAAGTGTCCCTCAACAAAGTTCAATGGTGTCAACCCAAAGTTGTGTTTCTAGGACACTGTCTCTCTCCAGGGTTAAAACATCTCACAAGTGAAAGAAAAGACGCAATTGAGACAGTTCCCCTACCAAAAGGAACTAAGCAGCTACAAGCTTTCTTGGGACTTATCACCTACTGCCGGCAGTGGATTCCAGACGCCTCCAAGTTGATGCAACCATTGTATGATGACCTCAAGATGTCTGCTTTCCCACTAAAACCAGAGTCTGTGGAAGCTTTCTATGCTCTTAAACAAGCCATACAATCTGCACCAGCCCTTGGAATCCTGAATTATCAGCTGCCTTTCTACCTGTTTATCAGTGAAGTAGCAGGACATGCCTCCGGAGTCCTAGCCCAGAAACATGGGGGAAAAACAAGACCCATCGGTTATTACTCTGCCCGCCTGGACTCTGTGTCTCAAGCTTCACCAAATTGCCTTAGAGCCGTACATGCTGCACATATGCTCCTCGACAAGACTTCGGACATCATCTTAGGACATCCAGTGCTTTTGATGGCGCCACACGATCTCAATGCTATACTTGACCAGACTCAACCTAAACATCTGTCACTACAACATCATATGAGACTCCAATGATATTACTATTATTATTATTATTATTTATTTATTTATAGAGCACCATTGATTCCATGGTGCTCTACATGAGAAAGGGTTACATACAGAATACATATCCAAGTTACAATAGACAGACTGGTACAGAGGGAAGAGGACCCTGCCCTTGCGGGCTTACATTCTATAGGATTTTGGAGAGGAGACAATAGGTGGGGATATAGACGATGACAATAATACTCCAGGAGAAGAGGCCTATACATACTCAGAGCATCATGACTGTCTACAACAGATGCAGCAAGAAGCAGCCTCAAAGAAAATTGTGTCCGAAGACTCACTCCTGTATGCTGACCTGACGTTCTTCACCGATGGTTCCAGATTTGCAGATGAAACAGGAAGGTTCCATACGGGATAGGCCGTGGTTACATATGACCAGGTTATCTCAGCTGGATCCCTACCACCACACATGTCTGTACAATAAGCGGAACTTAAGGCTTTGACATTTTCCTGTCAAGCAGCGGCAGAGAAGGTGGTCAACATCTACACGGATTTGAGATACGCTTTCGGAGTGGCTCATGACTTAGGTATCCTCTGTTGCCCAGATGCTGCCGAACGTCCAGTGCAAATCCTGTGAAACATGCTGCGGCCATACAAGAACTTGTCACTGCTCTGGACCTACCTTTGGAGGTTGCAGTGATCAAGATTAAAGCTCATGGGACATTAAACTCTTCAGAGGCAAAGGGAAACTTCTTTGCTGACAAAATAGTGAAAACGTATGCTGTGCACCCATCTGGGAAAGAGAAAGCAGTGGTGTACGTGTCTCAGGATCCTGAAGAGGGACTCCAGAGCTCTCCTATGAAGTTTATTCATCTACACCAAGACAAGGCTCTGGATGATGAGAAAAAGTATTGGAAAGAAACAGGAGCAAAAAAGGATGAAGATGGAGTTTGGAGAAAGAACAAAAAGATCTGTCTACCCCGCAACATGTACCCCTCGGTGACAGAATGGGCACACAGTATCACCTATAGAGGAAAGAACCAGATGAATGACTTAATTTGGAAGACCTATATGGCACTGGGATTTCTACTGTCACCCAAAACTATTACAAGTCCTGCCTTGTGTGTGCAACATGCGATACAGCACCACCCCAGAAAGTTACTCAGAAACATTAGGCCAAACCACTCTATCCTTCCCAAAAAATTCAAATTGATCATATTCAAATGCCAAAAGTAGGGAAGTACGAGTATGTACTGGTAGTGACTGACATGTTCTCAGGATGGCCCGAAGCCTATCCGGTAACCAATATGACTGCCAGGGTGACTGTTAAGAGACTGATGACCGAGTTAGTATGCAGATATGGGGTCCCAGAGGTAATAGAGAGTGACCAAGGACCTGCATTCACGGCAGTATTGAGTAAAGAGCTATGGACGTTGGTAGGGGCGGATTTGGGTCTACATACCCCGAATCACCCTCAGAGCAGTGGAAAAGTAGAAAGACTTAATGGTACCTTGATAAACAAAATCCTGAAAGCTAGTCAGGAGGTCAAACTTCCCTGGACAGACATTTTGCCTATTGCCTTATATTCAGTTAGAAACACTCCAAAGGGTCCCACTAAACTCACACCATACGAGGTTCTTTTGGGGGGCCACAACAGCTAGCTTTAGGAAGTGATACTCTTGTGAATTATGTTGTTGCCCTTACTAAAGAACTGTCAGTAACACATGCACGAGTTTTATCATCCATTCCAGATCCAGATTCCAGTGAAGGTGTCCATAGTTTCCAACCTGGTGACTACGTGCTGGTAAAGAAGTTCACCAGAAAGACATCCCTGGAACCGAGATTTGAGGGTCCCTACCAAGTGCTCCTGACTACTCCCACTTCCGTCAAACTCGAAGGAAGACCAACGTGGATACACGCCTCCCACTGCAAGAAGTTCACGCCTCCATCAGAGCCTTCTGCATAATGCCGCATATCTTTTACATTGTGTGTTACGCCGTTCTACACTCCTTTGTAGGAGCACAACAGGCCGCGATCACCCAAGCAGGGGGGGTGATTACGTTCTGGTATAACACCACTACACATGTTGCTTCTTTTAAATTCGATTATTGTGATGTAGTACAGTGTGACACTTAATGGGCTTCCTCAATGAGTCAACCAGCACAATTAAGATCAGGACAACAATATATATGTGTTACAGGTGATGGGTGGGGACAAACATGTGGTTCATGGAGGGCGGTTGGGTGGAACACTGGTGAAGATTGGGGGTATAGACCGAAAACAACCCTAAATAAACGAGACTCCCATGGCAAATCCCTACTCAACAGGATGACACTCTCCCGTACAAAAGTCATCAAGCCCTGTGATACCATTGGCCAATGTAATCCACTAGTCCTGAACCTGGAGAACCCTCAACCTGGAGATCATGGCACCTATCTACTGGGCACATATGTATATGGTGGGTGTGCTAGTTGTGCCCATCTAGGTGTGTTCAGATTAGCGGACATAAGAGAAATGTCAACAACCGATAGAAATACACACTCAAACCCCCTAATGTTCCGTATTCAAAAACGTAATAAAATGATGGCCATTGCAAACCCCACATTTGAAGATATCCTTGCCGTTGAGACAGGGTACACTGAGACCAACTTATGGTTGGAAATATACGGCCAATCAATATAATAAGTCTAATTGCTTCGTCTGTGAAGGGACGAGACCCCACCTAGGATCTGTCCCTCAATATATCCCCCAGATGTGGAAAAAGGTTTCCTGAGTCTATTCACTTATAAATCCCTTAGTGAATTAAATAATGAAAACTGGAGAAAGAAGAACCCCATAGTCACAGACACACCTAACCCGGGTCAAGGCATCACCATATATCCAGGAAAATACACCTGTTATACTAGCACTGAGGGGGGCACATTTGTGGGTCATTTCACAGAGGGATATTGCAGCAGATATAGTAATGCCACCACTGTCGAGAAGAGCCTTTCCATTAAATACTTCATTAACCTCCACAGGGGATTGTGGGAAATATGTCGATTTGCCTGACATAATTGAGTTTTCAGATCATACACCTGACACAGATTTAAGGATGGCCGCCATTGCCTGTTCTCCACACCTTGCCCGGAATGCAAGGAATGTCCAGATGTAAGAAGACCACCAGATAAGGAAAAGACCCACTGGCCAACCTAGAGGACCAAAGACGTCTTAGACCCGCCCATCAGCATCAATCCATTGGATAACTCATCAACTGTACCACTAGATGGGCATATCCAAACTTGTGTACGCCCCTAGCCTATATCAAAGGCCGGCCGCATGCTTGTTCTCTGTCTGTTCGGTGCCATCTTTACTGTGACCAAGAAGAAATTTCACATCGAACAGTGTCTGGCGTGATTTCTTTATGCATGCACTTAGTCCACACCAATTAGGCCAGACAGCAGGCAACAAGTGATCTCTGGTTAAGAGTTCACCCTAACAGCTGTCCCTTTCTTTCCCTGTGTTGTCTTCTCCTCGCTTTCCTCTCCTTCGTTTTCTCCCTCTTTTTGTTGCTCTCCTTCGCTGTCCCTCCCTTCCTCTTTTACTCTGTTGTCTTCTCCTCGCTTTCCTCTCCTTCGTTTTCTCCCTCTTTCTGTTGCTCTACTTCGCAGTCCCTGCCTCCTTTGCTCTGTTGTTTTCTCCTCAATCAACTTCTTTCCTTCACTCTGTCTCCCTCTTTCTCTTCTGCGCAGTCCCTCCCTCTTTCAAACTGTTGTTTTCTCGCTCTCCTTCGCTTACTGTCTCCCTGTTTCTCTTGCTCTTCTTCGCTGTTCCTTTCTTTCCCTGTGTTGTCTTCATGCTTTCTTCTTCGCTCTCTCTCCCTCTTTCTGTTGCTCTACTTCGCTGTCCCTCTGTTTTGCTCTGTTGTCTTCTCGATCTCCATCTCTCCTTCATTCTCTGCCTCCCTCTCTTTCTCTTCTTCCCTGTCCCTCCCTCTTTTTGGCTCTGTTGTCTGCTCCTTGCTCTTCTTCGCTCCCGGTCGCCCTCTCTTTTTTTACTTCCCTGTCCCTCCTCCTCTTTTGCTGTGTTGTTTTCTACTCTCTCATTCACTCACTATCCCCCTTGCTCCTCTTTGCTGTCCCCCTCCCTCTCATTCGCTCTGTTGTCTTCTTCTCGCTCTCCTCTCACTATCTCGCTTTCTTGCTCTTCTTCGCTGTCCCTCCCTCTTTCACTCTGTTGTCTTCTCCTCGCTTTCCTCTCCTTCACTCTCCCTCTCTCTGTTTTGCTCTGTTGTCTTCCCAATCTCCCTCTCTCCTTCATTCTCTGCCTCCCTTTCTTTCTCTTCTTTGCTCTCTCCATCACTTTCGCTCTGTTGTCTTCTGCTCACTCTCCTTCGCTCTCTCCCTTTATTTCTCTTGCTCTCCTTCGCTGTCCCTCCCTTCATGTTTCGCTCTGTTGTCTTCTTCTCACTCGTCTTCTTCGCTCACTATCGCCCTCTTTCTGTTGCTCTTCTTCGCTGTCCCTCCCTCTCTTTTGCTCTGTTGTCTGCTCCTCGCTCTCCCTCACTCCCTGTCTCCCTCTCTTTCTCTACTTCGCTGTCCCTCCTCTTTTGCTCTGTTGTTTTCAACTCTCTATCCTTCACCCACTGTCCCCCTTATTACTCTTGCTCCTCTTTGCTGTCCCCCTCCCTCTCATTCGCTCTGTTGTCTTCTCCTCGCTCTCCTCACTATCTCCCTTTCTTGCTCTTCTTCGCTGTCCCTCCCTCTTTCTCTCTGTTGTCTTTTCCTCGCTTTCCTCTCCTTCACTCTCCCTCTCTTTCTGTTGCTCTACTTCGCTGTCCCTTCCTCTGTTTTGCTTTGTTGTCTTCCCGATCTCCCTCTCTCCTTCATTATCTGCCTCCCTCTCTTTCTCTTCTTTTCTGTCTCTCCCTCACTTTCGCTCTGTTGTCTTCTCACTCGTCTTCTCTTCTTCGCTCACTATCGCTCTCTTTCTGTTGCTCTTCTTCGCTGTCTCTCCCTCTCTTTTGCACTGTTGTCTTCTGTCTCTCCTTTGCTCTCTGTCTCCCTTTTTTCTCTTGCTCTTGTTTGCTGTCCCTCCCTGTCATTTGCTCTGTTGTTGTCTTCTTCTCGCCTTCGCTCTGTCTTCCTCTCCTACTTTTCTTTGCTATCCCTCCCTCTGTTTCGCTCTCCTATCACTATCTCCCTCTTTTTCTCTTCTTTGCTGTCCCCCCTCTCTTTCGCTCTGTTCTCTTCTGTCTCTCCTTTGCTCTCTGTCTCCTTTTTTTTCTCTTGCTCTTGTTTGCTGTCCCTCCCTCTCATTTGCTCTGTTGTCCTCTTCTTCTCGCCTTCGCTCTGCCTTCCTCTCCTACTTTTCTTTGCTATCCCTCCCCCTGTTTCGCTCTGTTGTCTGCTCCTTGCTCTCCTTCTCTTCTTCTCTCATTATCTCCCTCTCTTTCTCTTACTCTCCTTTGCTGCCCCTCCCTCTCTTTTGCTCTGTTGTCTTCTCCTCGCTCTCCTCTCTATGTCCCCCGCAATTTCTTTAATTCGTTCTCCCTCTTTTTAGCTCGGTTGACTTCTATTTTGCTCTGTGCCCCTCTTCCTCTTCTTCGCTTTCCCTCCCTCATTTCTGCTCTGATTTCTACTTTTCTCTTTCTCCCTCTCTTCTTCGCTCTCCCTCCGTCTCTTTCACTCTGTTGTTTTCTCCTCTCTCCTTTGTTCTCTGTCCCCCTTTCTTGCTCTTCTTTGCTGTACCTCCCTCTCTTTCCTTCTGTTGTTTTCTCCTCTCTCCTTCGCTCCCTGTCTTCCTCTCTCTTCTTCACTGTCCCTCCCTCTCTTTTGCTCTGTTGGTTCCTCCTCTTGCTCCTTCGCTCCGCCTCCCTCTCTTTCTTGTTCTTCTTTGTTATCTCTCCCTCTCCTTTGCTCTGTGTCGTCCTCTCCTGCTTTTCTTTGCCGTCTCTCCCTCTGTTTCGCTCTGTTGTCTGCTCCTTGCTCTCCTCTTCGTCTCTCATCATCTCCCTCTCTTTCTCTTGCTCTTCTTCGCTGTCCCTGCCTCTTTCATTCTGTTGCCCTCTCCTCTCACTCCTTTGCTCCCTGTCTCCTCACTTTCTCTTGCTCTCCTTTGCTGTCTCCCCTCCCTCTCGTTCACTCTGTTGTCTTCTTCTTGATCTCCCTCTCTCCTTCTCCCTCTGTCTCCCTCTTTCTCTTATTTGCCCTCCTGCCCTCTCTTTCGCTCTGTTGTTTTTCTTCTCGATCTCCTTCTCTCCTCTCTCTTTCTCTTCTTATCTGTCCCTCCCTCTCCTCTTTCGCTCTGTTGATTTCTCCTCTCTCTCCTTCACTCCCTGTCTCCCTCTCTTTTTCTTGCTCTTCTTTGCTGTCCCTCCCTCTCATTCGCTCTGTTGTTTTCTCCTCTCTTTCTGTCTCCCTCTTTTTCTTGCTCTTCTTTGCTGTCCCTCCCTCCCTCCCTCTCTTTCGCTCTGTTGATTTCTCATCACTCTCCTCCTCTCTGTCCCCCTCTTTTTCTTTTCTTCTCTTCTCTGTCCGTCCCTCTCTTTTGCTCTGTTGATTTCTCCTTCACTCCCTGTCTCCCTCTCTTTTTCTTGCTCTTCTTCGCTGTCCCTCCCTCTCATTCGCTCTGTTGTTTTCTCTCTTTCTGTCTCCCTCTTTTTCTTGCTCTTCGCTGTCCCTCCCTCCCTCTCTTTTCGCTCTGTTTTTTTTCTTCTTGATCTCCTTTCCTCTCTCTTTCTCTTTTTCGCTGTCCCTCCATCTTTTTCTTGTTTATTTCTCCTTGCTCTCCTTCTCTTGGTCCCCCTCTTTTTCTCTTCTTTGTCCCTCCCTCTCTTTCGGTCTGTTGATTTCTCCTCTCTCTCCTTCCCTCCCTGTCTCCCTCTCTTTTTCTTGCTCTTCTTTGCTGTCCCTCCCTCTCATTCGCTGTGTTGTTTTCTCCTCCCTGTCTCCCTCTTTTTCTTGCTCTTCTTCGCTGTCCCTCCCTCCCGCTCTTTCGCTCTGTTGTTTTTCTTCTCGATCTCCTTTCCTCTCTCTTTCTCTTTTTCTCTGTCCCTCCCTCTTTTTCTTGTTGATTTCTCCTTGCTCTCCTTCTCTCTGTCCCCCCCTTTTTCTTTTCTTTGTCCCTCCCTCTCTTTCGGTCTGTTGATTTCTCCTCTCTCTCCTTCACTCCCTGTCTCCCTCTCTTTTTCTTGCTCTTCTTCGCTGTCCCTCCCTCTCATTCGCTCTGTTGTTTTCTGCTCTCCTTCTGTCTCCCTCTCTTTTTCTTGCTCTTCTTTGCTGTCTCTCCCTCTCTTTCGCTCTGTTGTTTTTCTTCTCGATCTCCTTCTTTCCTCTCTCTTTCTCTTTTTCTCTGTCCCTCCCTCTTTTTCTTGTTGATTTCTCCTTGCTCTCCTTCTCTCTGTCCCCCCCTTTTTCTTTTCTTTGTCCCTCCCTCTCTTTCGGTCTGTTGATTTCTCCTCTCTCTCCTTCACTCCCTGTCTCCCTCTCTTTTTCTTGCTCTTCTTCGCTGTCCCTCCCTCTCATTCGCTCTGTTGTTTTCTGCTCTCCTTCTGTCTCCCTCTCTTTTTCTTGCTCTTCTTTGCTGTCTCTCCCTCTCTTTCGCTCTGTTGTTTTTCTTCTCGATCTCCTTCTTTCCTCTCTCTTTCTCTTTTTCTCTGTCCCTCCCTCTCTTTCGCCCTATTGATTTCTCCTCTCTCTCCTTCACTCCCTGTCTCCCTCTCTTTTTCTTGCTCTTCTTCGCTGTCCCTCCCTCTCATTCGCTCTGTTGTTTTCTGCTCTCCTTCTGTCTCCCTCTCTTTTTCTTGCTCTTCTTTGCTGTCTCTCCCTCTCATTCGCTCTGTTGTTTTCTGCTCTCTGTCTCCCTCTCTTGCTCTTCTTCGCTGTCCCTCTCTCCCTCTCTTTCGCTCTGTTGTTTTTCTTCTCGATCTCCTTCTTTCCTCTCTCTTTCTCTTTTTCTCTGTCCCTCCCTCTCTTTCGCTCTGTTGATTTCTCCTCTCTCTCCTTCACTCCGTCTCCCTCTCTTTTTCTTGCTCTTCTTCGCTGTCCCTCCCTCTCATTCGCTTTGTTGTTTTCTGCTCTCCTTCTGTCTCCCTCTCTTTCTCTTCTTCGCTGTTCCTCTCATTCAAGCTGTTGTCTCCTTCTCTCTCTGTCCCCCTCTTTTTCGCTGTCCCTCCCTCTTTCGCTCTGTTGATTTCTCCTTGCTCTCCTTCTCTCTGTCCCCCTCTCTCTTTCTCTTTTTCTCTGTCCCTCCCTCTCTTTCGCTCTGTTGATTTCTCCTCTCTCTCCTTCACTCCCTGTCTCCCTCTCTTTTTCTTGCTCTTCTTCGCTGTCCCTCCCTCTCATTCGCTCTGTTGTTTTCTGCTCTCCTTCTGTCTCCCTCTCTTTCTCTTCTTCGCTGTCCCTCTCTCCCTCTCTTTCGCTCTGTTGTTTTTCTTCTCGATCTCCTTCTTTCCTCTCTCTTTCTCTTTTTCTCTGTCCCTCCCTCTCTTTCGCTCTGTTGATTTCTCCTCTCTCTCCTTCACTCCCTGTCTCCCTCTCTTTTTCTTGCTCTTCTTCGCTGTCCCTCCCTCTCATTCGCTCTGTTGTTTTCTGCTCTCCTTCTGTCTCCCTCTCTTTCTCTTCTTCGCTGTCCCTCTCTCCCTCTCTTTCGCTCTGTTGTTTTTCTTCTCGATCTCCTTCTTTCCTCTCTCTTTCTCTTTTTCTCTGTCCCTCCCTCTCTTTCGCTCTGTTGATTTCTCCTCTCTCTCCTTCACTCCCTGTCTCCCTCTCTTTTTCTTGCTCTTCTTCGCTGTCCCTCCCTCTCATTCGCTCTGTTGTTTTCTGCTCTCCTTCTGTCTCCCTCTCTTTCTCTTCTTCGCTGTCCCTCTCTCCCTCTCTTTCGCTCTGTTGTTTTTCTTCTCGATCTCCTTCTTTCCTCTCTCTTTCTCTTTTTCTTTGTCCCTCCCTCTCTTTCGGTCTGTTGATTTCTCCTCTCTCTCCTTCACTCCCTGTCTCCCTCTCTTTCTCTTCTTCGCTGTCCCTCCCTCTCATTCGCTCTGTTGTTTTCTGCTCTCCTTCTGTCTCCCTCTCTTTCTCTTCTTCGCTGTCCCTCTCTCCCTCTCTTTCGCTCTGTTGTTTTTCTTCTCGATCTCCTTCTTTCCTCTCTCTTTCTCTTTTTCTCTGTCCCTCCCTCTCTTTCGCTCTGTTGATTTCTCCTCTCTCTCCTTCTGTCTCCCTCTCTTTCTCTTCTTCGCTGTCCCTCCCTCTCATTCGCTCTGTTGTTTTCTGCTCTCCTTCTGTCTCCCTCTCTTTCTCTTCTTCGCTGTCCCTCTCTCCCTCTCTTTCGCTCTGTTGTTTTTCTTCTCGATCTCCTTCTTTCCTCTCTCTTTCTCTTTTTCTCTGTCCCTCCCTCTCTTTCGGTCTGTTGATTTCTCCTCTCTCTCCTTCCCTCCCTGTCTCCCTCTCTTTTTCTTGCTCTTCTTCGCTGTCCCTCCCTCTCATTCGCTCTGTTGTTTTCTGCTCTCCTTCTGTCTCCCTCTCTTTCTCTTCTTCGCTGTTCCTCTCATTCAAGCTGTTGTCTCCTTCTCTCTCTGTCCCCCTCTTTTTCTCTGTCCCTCCCTTTTTCTCTGATTTCTCCCTCCCTCTCTTTTTCTCTCTTGTCTGCTCTCCCTCCCTCTCTTTTCTCCTTTTCCTCCTCCTCTGGCTTTGTGTTATTGAGGGGATGATGATGGCGGCAGCATCTGGCAGCCTGTGGTAGCCCCCTGATGGACGGCGGGCGGCTGGTGGTGCAGGGTGAGGTGCAGCCCTTGCTCCACAGGCTGCGCCAGGTGTTTGACGTATGTGATGAGGACGCTGATGGCTTCATCCGGGTGGACGATTTCCTAGATCTGGGGCAGCAGTTTGCTCAGGGAGCTGAGGTGGGTGAAGATCCGCAGGTGCCCCCTTCCCCCGGGGAGCGGAATTAACCCCTTATTCTGATTGATATAATTCCCCAATCTAATTGTTAGTAATATTTGGTCGGATGCGGCTGAGGGGGAACTACAAGTCTCAGCAGTTTTCATCCTCGCAGAGGCTAGGGGTTGTAGTCACATTTCATCTTCCACTCATTGCTATATTAGGACAGAGCGGCTATAAATGGTGGCAATCAGGAAAGGTGACAGTAGATACAGCGATGTGCCCTCCCCTCTATGTACAGCTGTATACAGTGTGTGAGTATATATATATATATATATATATATACAGTACATATATATATATATAGCGGGTATATAACCACCTGTAACGGCACTGCCTCTAATAACCATGGGTCCGGGCGATGCACGACAATGCGTCATGTGACCCCATCTATATTACATGAGTTTATTCATAGTGTCCTCTGCAAAACCAAAAGACCCTCAGACACAGGACATGGGGGCCACATCCACCACACCCCCATTACTAAGTACAGATCTCCAGACTGGACACAGGACATGGGGGCGACATACACCACACCCCCATTACTAAGGACAGCTCTCCAGACTGGACACAGGACATGGGGGAGACATACACCACACCCCCATTACTAAGGACAGCTCTCCAGACTGGACACAGGACATGGGGGCCACATCCACCACACCCCCATTACTAAGTACAGATCTCCAGACTGGACACAGGACATGGGGGCAACATACACCACACCCCCATTACTAAGGACAGCTCTCCAGACTGGCCACAGGACATGGGGGCGACATACACCACACCCCCATTACTAAGGACAGCTCTCCAGACTGGACACAGGACATGGGGGCGACATACACCACACCCCCATTACTAAGGACAGATCTCCAGACTGGACACAGGACATGGGGGCCACATACACCACACCCCCATTACTAAGGACAGCTCTCCAGACTGGACACAGGACATGGGGTAGACATACACCACACCCCCATTACTAAGGACAGCTCTCCAGACTGGCCACAGGACATGGGGGCGACATACACCACACCCCCATTACTAAGGACAGCTCTCCAGACTGGCCACAGGACATGGGGGCGACATACACCACACCCCCATTACTAAGGACAGCTCTCCAGACTGGACACAGGACATGGGGGCGACATACACCACACCCCCATTACTAAGGACAGCTCACCAGACTGGACACAGGACATGGGGGCGACATACACCACACCCCCATTACTAAGGACAGCTCTCCAGACTGGACACAGGACATGGGGGCCACATCCACCACACCCCCATTACTAAGGACAGCTCTCCAGACTGGACACAGGACATGGGGGCGACATACACCACACCCCCATTACTAAGAACAGATCTCCAGACTGGACACAGGACATGGGGGAGACATACACCACACCCCCATTACTAAGGACAGATCTCCAGACTGGACACAGGACATGGGGTAGACATACACCACACCCCCATTACTAAGGGCAGATCTCCAGACTGGACACAGGACATGGGGGCGACATACACCACACCCCCATTACTAAGTACAGATCTCCAGACTGGACACAGGACATGGGGTAGACATACACCACACCCCCGTTACTAAGGGCAGATCTCCAGACTGGACACAGGACATGGGGGTCACATCCACCACACCCCCATTACTAAGTACAGATCTCCAGACTGGACACAGGACATGGGGGCGACATACACCACACCCCCATTACTAAGGACAGCTCTCCAGACTGGACACAGGACATGGGGGCCACATACACCACACCCCCATTACTAAGGACAGCTCTCCAGACTGGACACAGGACATGGGGGCCACATCCACCACACCCCCATTACTAAGAACAGATCTCCAGACTGGACACAGGACATGGGGGAGACATACACCACACCCCCATTACTAAGGACAGCTCTCCAGACTGGACACAGGACATGGGGTAGACATACACCACACCCCCATTACTAAGTACAGATCTCCAGACTGGACACAGGACATGGGGTAGACATACACCACACCCCCATTACTAAGGACAGATCTCCAGACTGGACACAGGACATGGGGGCCACATACACCACACCCCCAATACTAAGTACAGATCTCCAGACTGGACACAGGACATGGGGGCGACATACACCACACCGCCATTACTAAGGACAGATCTCCAGACTGGACACAGGACATGGGGGCGACATACACCACACCGCCATTACTAAGGACAGCTCTCCAGACTGGACACAGGACATGGGGGCGACATACACCACACCCCCATTACTAAGGACAGCTCTCCAGACTGGACACAGGACATGGGGGCCACATCCACCACACCCCCATTACTAAGGACAGATCTCCAGACTGGACACAGGACATGGGGGCGACATACACCACACCCCCATTACTAAGTACAGCTCTCCAGACTGGACACAGGACATGGGGGCCACATCCACCACACCCCCATTACTAAGGACAGATCTCCAGACTGGACACAGGACATGGCGGCCACATCCACCACACCGCCATTACTAAGGACAGCTCTCCAGACTGGACACAGGACATGGGGGCGACATACACCACACCCCCATTACTAAGTACAGCTCTCCAGACTGGACACAGGACATGGGGGCGACATACACCACACCCCCATTACTAAGGACAGATATCCAGACTGGACACAGGACATGGGGGCCACATCCACCACATCCCCATTACTAAGGACAGATCTCCAGACTGGACACAGGACATGGGGGCCACATCCACCACACCGCCATTACTAAGGACAGCTCTCCAGACTGGACACAGGACATGGGGGCCACATACACCACACCCCCATTACTAAGGACAGATCTCCAGACTGGACACAGGACATGGGGGCCACATACACCACACCCCCATTACTAAGGACAGATCTCCAGACTGGACACAGGACATGGAAGTGACATACACCACACCCCCATTACTAAGGACAGCTCTCCAGACTGGACACAGGACATGGGGGAGACATACACCACACCCCCATTACTAAGGACAGATCTCCAGACTGGACACAGGACATGGGGGCCACATACACCACACCCCCATTACTAAGGACAGCTCTCCAGACTGGACACAGGACATGGGGGCCACATCCACCACACCCCCATTACTAAGGACAGATCTCCAGACTGGACACAGGACATGGGGGCCACATACACCACACCCCCACTACTAAGGACAGATCTCCAGACTGGACACAGGACATGGGGCCACATCCACCACACCCCCATTACTAAGGACAGCTCTCCAGACTGGACACAGGACATGGGGGCCACATACACCACACCCCCATTACTAAGGACAGCTCTCCAGACTGGACACAGGACATGGGGGCAACATACACCACACCCCCATTACTAAGGACAGATCTCCAGACTGGACACAGGACATGGGGGCAACATACACCACACCCCCATTACTAAGGACAGATCTCCAGACTGGACACAGGACATGGGGGCCACATACACCACACCCCCATTACTAAGGACAGATCTCCAGACTGGACACAGGACATGGGGGCAACATACACCACACCCCCATTACTAAGGACAGCTCTCCAGACTGGACACAGGACATGGGGGCGACATACACCACACCCCCATTACTAAGGACAGATCTCCAGACTGGACACAGGACATGGGGGCCACATCCACCACACCCCCATTACTAAGGACAGATCTCCAGACTGGACACAGGACATGGGGCAACATACACCACACCCCCATTACTAAGGACAGATCTCCAGACTGGACACAGGACATGGGGCGACATACACCACACCGCCATTACTAAGTACAGCTCTCCAGACTGGACACAGGACATGGGGGCCACATCCACCACATCCCCATTACTAAGGACAGATCTCCAGACTGGACACAGGACATGGGGGCCACATCCACCACACCCCCATTACTAAGGACAGCTCTCCAGACTGGACACAGGACATGGGGGTGACATACACCACACCCCCATTACTAAGGACAGCTCTCCAGACTGGACACAGGACATGGGGTAGACATACACCACACCCCCGTTACTAAGGGCAGATCTCCAGACTGGACACAGGACATGGGGGCGACATACACCACACCCCCATTACTAAGGACAGCTCTCCAGACTGGACACAGGACATGGGGGCGACATACACCACACCCCCATTACTAAGGACAGATATCCAGACTGGCCACAGGACATGGGGGCGACATACACCACATCCCCATTACTAAGGACAGATCTCCAGACTGGACACAGGACATGGGGGCCACATCCACCACACCCCCATTACTAAGGACAGATCTCCAGACTGGACACAGGACATGGGGGCCACATCCACCACACCCCCATTACTAAGAACAGATCTCCAGACTGGACACAGGACATGGGGGTGACATACACCACACCGCCATTACTAAGTACAGATCTCCAGACTGGACACAGGACATGGGGGCCACATCCACCACATCCCCATTACTAAGGACAGATCTCCAGACTGGCGGAGCCGGCCGCACCCTTGCTGGCGCTTGTGTGGTCAGTGGAACATCTCATCCTCCTCGTGTTCTCCTGACTATCCCCGCGGAATCACTGAGAGCAAGAGTAGGAATATTCATACCACCATCAAGAAAACATGCAACCCGAAATATGGGAGAAAGAAGGAACCTAACTGTGGAGGAAGGATAGCCCTAACTAGGGATAAAGGATAACCCTAACTAGGGAAGAAGGATAACCCTAACTAGAGAGAAAGGATAGCCCTAATGATAGAGAAAGGATAATCCTAACCAGTGAAGACCTATAACCCTAACCAGAGAGGAAGGATAACCTTAACTAGAGAGAAAGGATAACCCTAACTAGGGATGAAGGATATCCCTGACAGTGAGGACATATAACCCTAACTAGAGAGGAAGGATAAACCTAACTCGGGATGAAGGATAACCCTATCTAGAGACAAAGGTATAACCTTAACTAGAGAGGAAGCATAACCCTAACTAGGGTTAAAGAATAACGCTGACTAGTGACAAAGAATAGCCTTAAATAGAGAGGAAGGATAACCCTAAGTAGGGAGGAAGGATAACCATAACTAGAGAATAAGGATAACCCTAACTAGGGAGGAAGGATAAACCTAACTAGGGAAGAAGGATAACCCTAACTAGGGAGGAAGGATAACCCTAACTAGAGAGGTAGGATAACTCTAACTAGAGAAGAAGGATAACCCTAACTAGGGAGGAAGGATAACCCTAACTAGGGAGGAAGGATAAACCTAACTAGAGAGGAAGGATAACCCTAACTAGAGAGGAACGGTTACCCTAACTAGAGAGGAAAGATAAGCCTAACTCTAGTGGAAGGATAACTCTGATTAGAGAGGAAGGATAACCCTATCAGGGGAGGAAGGATAACCCTAACTAGAAAGGACGAATAATCCAAATGGGAGGAAGGAGAACACTAACTATAAAGAAAGGATAACACTAACTAGAGAGGAAGGATAACCGTACTAGAGATGAAGGTTAACCCTAACTAGAGAGAAAGGATAACCCTAACTGTGGAGGAAGGATAGACCTAACTATGGATAAAGGATAATCCTAACTAGTCAGTAAGGATAACCCTAACTGTAAAGGAAGGATAGACCTAACTATGAATAAAGGATAATTCTAACTAGGAAAGAATGATGACCCTAACTAAAGAGAAAGGATAACCCTAACTCTGGAGGAAGGATAACCATAATGATAGAAAAAGGATAATCCTAACTAGTGTAGACATATAACCATAACCAGAGAGGAAGGATAACCCTAACTAGGGATGAAGGATATCCTTGACAGTGAGGACGTATATCCCTAACTAGAGAGGAAGAATAAACCTAACTCGGGATGAAGGATAACCCCATCTAGAGACAAAGGTATAACCTTTACTAGAGAGAAAGCATAACCCTAACTAGGGGTAAAGAATAACGCTGACTAGTGAGGAAGGATAGCCTTAAATAGAGAGGCAGGATAACCCTAACTAGAGAGGAAGGATAACCATAACTAGAGAAGAAAGATAACCCTAACTAGGGAGGAATGATAAACCTAACTACAGAAGAAGGATAACCCTAACTAGGGAGGAAGGATAACCATAACTAAAGAAGGATAGCCCTAACTAGGGAGGAAGGATAACACCAACTAGGGAAGAAGGATAACCCTTACTAGAGAGGAAGGATAACATTGGTTAGAGAGGAAGGATAACCCTAACTATACAGGAAGGATAACCCTAACTAAAGATGAAGGATAACCCTAACTAGAGATGAAGGATAACCCTAACTATAGAGAAAGGATAACCCTAACTAAAGATGAAGGATAACCCTAACTAGAGAGGAGCGGTTACCCTAACTAGAGTGGAATTGTCACGGGGTTCTTCTCCCATATCACACAATCAACAGAGCGAGAGATGGCTGTACAATCCAAAGAGCATTTATTCCAAGCAAGTCAAATGGTCCATAAAATAATCCACAAAACAGAGGGTAAAATTAGTCCAGTAACACAAATATAGTCCGGTAAGCGATAAATATCCAGGTCTCTCTCTGAGAAGTCTCAGCTTCTCCCAGAGGATCAATCCTTCTCACTTCAAGTGTTCAACAGAGTGCCCAATTCTTCAGGAAAGCAGAGAGTTTAGGTGGCTCTCATGCCCCCTCCCCCGACTTAGGAACAAAAGCTTGTCAGTGGAGGAATAAAACCTGCAAATGGGACAATGTACACATAAGGAATACAGAATGGTCAGTGAACCACGCCCAAACATTAACCCACACAAAATGGTACACAATCCACAATATTCCACCATCACAACCTCTCCCCCTTCTGAATAAGTGAGTACACCATGAGGTCTACACAGACCTCTGGCCACCTCACTTAAGTCCATGTTGCTCAGCTGTGGATACTCTATGGTTCTTCTTGCCGGGACAGTCCATCAGCATTCTGGTGTTGGCTTCCACGCTTGTATTGGATGGAAAAGCTGTGGATAGTCCCTTGTACAGCGGTAGGGTTGGAAGGACAAGATTTCCTTTATGTCCTCCTTCACTCAAACTGTGTTTCCTGCACCCACAAATCGACATTGTAGATCTCCCACATCATTTCCTAGGAGAATATCTGCAGGCAGCCGCTCATCACCGCAACCACACATTGCTTGACTCCAAAGTCCAGATCTGCAGTCGCCTTTGGGCTATTCCTCTTTTGTCCTCCAGCCAATTCAATAACAATCCCTGGTCCATGATGCATCGCCTCTGGCCGAACCACCCGGGGATCAGCTATTGTGAGAAATGCCCCGGACTCACAAAATCCAGTGACTCTCTGTCCATCCGGCACAACCTCCTGTAAATGCTTACTTTGATGGTAAGAGGAACTCGGGGCTGTGGCTCACACCCCATAAACCCCTAGTGGCCGACCACGAGTGTCTGAGTCATTAGGTAAGGTCATCAGCTTGAAGGGGTGAGAACTGTTCCCACCTTGTATTTGGCTGTAGAGAACAAGCAGGTCGATATGGTGCAAAGTCATTGCTCAATTGACCAGCAGGGCAAGTGTTTTGCAGATGCCCAGGCTGCCCACATCGATAACATCTCCTCTGCGTCGTACTCCTTTCAATGTGCATTCTGGAGAAGGAAATAGGAGAACCCGGCGACAAAGGCCGGAGGCCATACACTCCAACAGGGGCATCTATGGTGCAGGGGTCAGCGGTACACTCCAGCGGAGGTGGTGGTAACTCTTCCTCAGACCAGATGGACTGCACAAAATGCACCGGACGAGGTGGGGGTGCGTGGGGGTCCCTCCCAGTCCTTGTGGGACAACTGGATTGCAGGTGCCTAGGTTGTCTACACCCATAACATCTCTTCTCTGTGATTCCCCCAGGGCATGGTCGGAACTGTTGGGGCCCAGAATTGTGAGCTGTGGCTGTCATCGTCCTGCAGCCGCGTGGAGGGGCAGATATAACTGGAGGGGGCCGGGGTGCAGGAGCAGGCTGTGGCTTATTGTCCAGAAGCCTCCTCCATTGTGGTCGATAGTAAGGGCCTCATCATCCAGGGCAGCAGCTCCATCCAAGGTGCACGGCGTGCGCTCTCTGACCCTTTCCCGTATTTCTGAGGGACACTTGTAAAGAAATTGTTCTATAAGAAATACCTGTATAACGTCTTCCACAGTGAAGCTGTCTTCCGCTTCCAGCCATCTCCGACATGCCTGGGACATCTTATGGGCATACATCCTAAAAGATCCCCCCGTGGTGCATGGGAGGTCTCGGAACTGTGCCCTATGTGAGTCTGGGGTGATGGCATGGTAATCCAGGATAGTCCGCTTTACAATGTTGTAATCCCGGTTCTGCTGTGAGTCAATGGTGTGATAAGCCTCTGCCAGGCTCCGTTCAGGAGTCCCACTAACAAACGCATCCAGCCAGAGTGGGGAACCTCCATCACAGCACACTGGTGCTCAAAGTCCTTGAAGAACCCTTCCACATCTCCGGAAGCCTCATCACATGGCTTGAAGTCCACCTGGATAATCCGTGCAGGCTCCCGGATCGCTGGGTTTACACGCCAACTCAGATTACTCCCTCTGTCGGACTCCATTTCTTCTTGTCTCCGCTGTGCTCGGCGAGCAGCCTCCTCCTTATACTGCTGAGATACACCGGGGCCAAGAGCTGCCATCTCTTCTTCATACCACACCAACCACTGGCTTTTTGGGGCAGGGATCCCCGTCCCCACCAGTAGATCAATTAAGGCCTTTATACTTAGTCCCTGGTAGCTCAGGCCCAGATCTCTGGCTCTCTCCTGTAGACTGGATGCGGTCCAGTCTCTGTACTCACTCTGTTGGTGGATCTCCATTGGGCTGTGCTCTGTTGATCCCACCGCTGCCACCAGTTGTGACAGGGTCCTTCTCCCATATCACACAATCAACAGAGCGAGAGATGGATGAACAATCCAAAGAGCATTTATGTCAAGCAAATCAAATGGTCCATAACATAATCCACAAAACAGAGGGTAAAATTAGTAAAGAAACACAAATATAGTCCGGTAACCGATAAATATCCAGGTCTCTCTGAGAAGTCTCAGCTTCTCCCAGAGGATCAATCCTTCTCACTTCAAGTTCTCAACAGACTGACTGAATCTCCCAGGTAAGCAGAGAGTTTAGGTGGATCTCATGCCCCCTCCCCCGACTTAGGAACAAAAGCCCGGCAGAGGAGGGATTAAACCTGCAAATCGGACAATGTACACACAAGGAATACAGAATGGACAGTGAACCACATCCAAACATTAACCCACACAAAATGGTACACAATCCACAATATTCCACCATCACAGGAAGGATAACCCTAACTCTAGTGGATGGATAACTCTGATTAGAGAGGAAGGATTACCCTAACTAGAAAGGAAGGATAACCCTATTGGGGGAGGAAGGATAATCCTGACTAGAACGGAAGAATAATCCAAATGGGAGGAAGGATCATACTAAGGAGGAAGGATAACCCTAACTATAAAGAAAGGATAACACTAACTAGAGAGGAAGGATAACCCTAACTAGAGATGAAGGATAACCCTAACTATAGAGGAAGGATAACCCTAACTATAGAGGAAGGATAACTCTGATTAGAGAGGAAGAATAACCCTAACTATAGAGGAAGGATAACTCTGATTAGAGAGGAAGAATAACCCTAACTAGAGCGGAAGAATAATCAAAACGGGAGGAAGGATCATACTAAGGAGGAAGGATAACCCTAACTATAAAGAAAGGATAACACTAACTAGAGAGGAAGGATAACCCTAACTAGAGATGAAGGATAACCCTAACTATAGAGGAAGGATAACTCTGATTAGAGAGGAAGAATAACCCTAACTATAGAGGAAGGATAACTCTGATTAGAGAGGAAGAATAACCCTAACTAGAGCGGAAGAATAATCAAAACGGGAGGAAGGATCATACTTAGGAGGAAGGAGAACCCTAACTATAAAGAAAGGATAACACTAACTAGTAAGGAAGGATAACTCTAATTAGAGAGGAAGGATAACCCTAACTAAGGAGGAAGGAAAACTCAAACTATGGAGAAAGGTAACCCTAATTATAGAGGAAGGATGACCCTAACTAGAGAGGAAGGGTAAGCCTAACTAAAGAGCAAGGATAACCCTAACAAGAGAGGAAGGATAACCGTAACTAGGGAGAAAGGAAAGCCCTAACTATGCAGAAAGGTAACCATATCTAGAGGAAGCATGACACTAACAGGAGAGGAAGGATAACTTTAACAAGGAAGGAATGATAACCCCAACTAGAAAGGAAGGCTATCCCTAACTAGAGAGAAAGGATAACCCTAACTAGAGATAAAGAATAAAACATACTAGGGAGGAAAGATAACCCTAACTAAAGACGAAGAATAACTCTAACCAGAGAGAAAGGATAACCCTAACTAGAGAAGGATAACCCTAACTGTGGAGGAAGGATAGACCTAACTAGGGATAAAAGATAATTCTAACTAGGGAAGAAGGATAACCCTAACTAGAGAGAAAGGATAACCCTAACTAGAGATAAAGGATAACACTGAGTAGTGAGGAAAGATAACCCTAACTAGAGAGCAAGGATAACCCTAACTGTGGAGGAAGGATAACCATAACGATAGAGAAAGCATAATCCTAAGTAGTGAAGACATATAACCCTAACTAGAGAGGAAAGATAACCTTAACTAGAGATCAAGGATAACTTTAACTTGGGATGAAGGATATCCCTGACAGTGAGGACATATAACCCTAATTAGAGAGGAAGGATAAACCTAATTAGGAATGAAGGATAACCCAGACTAAATACAAAGGTATAACTTTAACTAGAGAGGAAGCATAACCCTAACTAGGGGTAAAGGATAACACTGACTAGTGAGGAAGGATAGCCTTAAATAGAGAGGAAGGATAACCCTAACTAGAGAGGAAGGATAACCCTAACTAGGGAGGAAGGATAACCCTAACTAGAGAGGAAGGATAACCCTAACTAGGGAGGAAGGATAACCCTAACTAGAGAGGAAGGATAACCCTAACTAGAGAGGAAGAATACCCCTAACTAGAGAGGAAGGATAACCCTAACTAGAGAGGAAGGATGACCCTAACTAGGGAGGAAGGATAACCCTAACTAGAGACAAAGGTATAACCTTTACTAGAGAGGAAGCATAACCCTAACTAGAGATAAAGGATAACCCTAACTAGAGATAAAGGATAACCCTAACTAGAGAAGAAGGATAACCCTAACTGTTGAGGTAGGATAGACCTAACTAGGGATAAAGGATAATTCTAACTAGGGAAGAAGGATAACCCTAACTAGAGAAGAAGGATAACCCTAACTAGAGAAGAAGGATAACCCTAACTAGAGAAGAAGGAAAACCCTAACTAGAGAGGAAGGATAACCCTAACTAGAGAGGAAGGATAATCAAACTAGAAAGGAACAAGAGAGAATAGAGAAGCAGGAAACCCTAACTAGGAGGAAGGTGAACACTAACAGGGGAGGATGAATAACCCTAACTAGAGAGGAAGGATAAATCTAACTAGAGAGGAACAATAACCTTAACTAGCGAAGCAGAAAACCTTAACCAGGAGGAAGGATAACCCTAACTAGGAAGGAAGGATAACCCTAACTAGAGAGCAAGGATAACCCTCACTGGAGAGGAAGAATAACCTTAACTAGATAAGCATGAAACCCTAACTAAGAGGAAGGATAACACTAACAGGGGAGGAAGGACTCTAACCCCAGCTAGGGAAGAAGGATAACCCTTACTAGAGAGGAAGGATAACCCTGATTAGAGTGGAAGGATAACCCTAACTATAGAGGAAGGATAACCCTAACTATAGAGGAACGATAACCCTAACTATAGAGAAAGGATAACCCTAACTAAAGATGAAGGATAACCCTAACTAGAGACGAAGGATAACCCTAACTATAGAGGAAGGATAACCCTAATTAGAGAGGAAGGATTACCCTAACTAGAGAGGAAGGATAACCCTATCAGGGGAGGAAGGATAAACCTAACTAGAGCGGAAGAATAATCAAAACGGGAGGAAGGATCATACTAAGGAGGAAGGAAAGCCCTAAGGATAACCCTAACTGGAGATGAGGAAAAACCTTACTAGAAAGGAAGGGAAACCCAAACTAAGGAGGAAGGATAACCCAAACTATGGATAAAGGCAACCCTAACTATAGAGGAAGGATGACCCTAACTAGAGAGGAAGGGTAAGGCTAACAGGGGAGGAAGGATAACACTAACTGAAGAGAAAGGATAACCCTAACAAGAGAGGAAGGAAAGCCCTAACTATGCAGAAAGGTAACCATACTATAGAGGAAAGATAACCCTAACAGGAGAGGAAGGATAACTTTAACAAGGAAGGAATGATAACCCTAACTAGAAAGGAAGGCTATCCTGTGGAGGAAGGATACACCTAACTAAGGATAAAGGATAATTCTAACTAGGGAAGAATGATAACCCTAACTAGAGAGAAAGGATAACCCTAACTAGAGAGGAAGGATAACCCTAAGTAAGGAAGAAGGATAACCTTAACTAGTGATGAAGGTAACCTTAACTGGAGATGAAGGATAACCCTAAGGAGATAGTATAACTCTAACAAGGGAGGAAGGACAACCCTAACTAGTAAGACAGAATAACCCAAACTATGGAGGAAGAATAGCCCTTATAGGGGAGGAAGCATAAGCCTAACAGATGAGGAAGAATAATTCTAATTAGAGAGGAGATAGCCCTAACTAAAGAGAAAGGATAACCCTAACAAGGGAGGAAGGATAACCCTAACTAGAGAGGAAGGAAAACCCTAACTAGAGGAAGGATAACCCTAATTAAGGAGGAAGGAGAACCCTAACAAAGGAGGAAGGATAACCCTAGCTAGAGAGGAAGGACAACCCTAACTAGTAAGACAGAATAACCCAAACTATGGAGGAAGAATAGCCCTTATAGGGGAGGAAGCATAAGCCTAACAGATGACGAAGAATAATTCTAATTAGAGAGGAGATAGCCCTAACTAAAGAGAAAGGATAACCCTAACAAGGGAGGAAGGATAACCATAACTAGAGAGGAAGGAAAACCCTAACTAGAGGAAGGATAACCCTAATTAAGGAGGAAGGAGAACCCTAACAAAGGAGGAAGGATAACCCTAGCTAGAGAGGAAGGATAACCGTAACAGGGGAGAAAGGATAGCCCTAACTAGAGGAAGGATAACCCTAACAAGAGAGGAAGGATAGCCCTAAGTACTACTCATACTGTATCGTGTCACAGCCCAGTACTGCTCCTCATAGTATATGTCCTTTAATCTCCATATTCTGTTACATTTTCTTCTCAGGTGGGAAAACTAGTACAATATTTGGACCCTCATGACCTGGGACAAATCACCTTCAAGGATTTCTGTCGTGGGGTGTTGGCCATTAAAGGTAGGTGTCACATGACTGAACCCCATGCACCCCTGTACTCTCTGCCACCATTACTTTTACTCTGATTCCCCCAGTTCTGCAGCCAGTGACAGCATAACCCCCTCTCTGTAACTATACAGAGTGGGGGGATACAGACCAACACCCATAGATAAAGCCTGACAAATCGTCTAGCACTGTCCATGCCTATCCGTTCCCTGTTTTCCCTTCAGGCTCCTCTGTCCTCCTGCCGCCAGACTATTCCGTTCTTTTCTTTCTGCCTCCAGACGTTTCTGTCCTTTTCTTTCCCCTCCAGACTTCTCTGTCCTCCTCCTTCTAGACTCCTCTGTCCTCTTCTTTCCTCCAGTCTCCTCTGTCCTCCTCGTCCCTCCAGACTCTTTTTTTGTCCTCCTCCTCTCTCCAGGCTTTTCTGTACTTTTCCTCTCTCTAGACTCCTCTGTCCTCCTCCTCCCTCTAAACTCCTCTGCCCTCTTCCTTCCTTCCTTCAGACTCCTCTGTCTTCTTCTTTCCTCCAGACTCCTCTGTCCTCCTCTTCCCTCCAGACTCCTTCTTTGTCCTCCTCCTCCCTCCAGGCTCTTCTGTCCTCCTCCTCTCTCCAGACTCCTGTGTCCTCCTCCTCCCTCCAAACTCCTCTGTCCTCCTCCTTCCTCCAGACTCCTCTGTCTTCTTCTTTCCTCCAGACTCCTCTGTTCTCCTCCTCCCTCCATACTCTTTTTTTGGTCCTCCTCTTCCCTCAGGTTTCTCTTTCCTCCTCCTCCCTCTAGACTCCTCATGCCCTTTTCCTCCCTTCAGACTCCTCTGTCCTTCCCTCGCAACACACTCCTCTCTTTTCCTCCTCCATACTCATCCCTTGCTCCTTCCTCCAGACTCCTTATACCCATCTCCTTCTCCATCCAGACATTTCACGTGGTCCTCCTCCTCTACCGTCACTACTACGTTCTCTTCCTCTCTCCAGACACCTCCCATCTCCTCCTCATTCTTCTAGACTCCTTCCATGCTCCTTTCCCTCTTCCTCCCTCTAGAATCCTCCCTACATCCTTCTCCCTACAGACTCCTTTTCTCTGAACTCCTCCGTTCTCCTCCTATCCATCCAGACTTCTTCATCTTCCTCCTCATCCCTCCAGACTCCTCCTCTACACTCCTCCTCAGTACTCTTCCTTCCATATTAATTTGTTTTCCTCCCTCCAGACTCCGTCATCCTCCTCCTCCCTTTATACGCCTCCATCTTCCTCCTCCTCCCTCCAGACTCCTCTGCCCTGATCCTCCATCCTCTCTCCTAATTCTTCCATCCTCATGATCCCTTCTGACTCTTCCTCCCTCCAGCCTCCTCTTTTGTCCTCCTCCAGACTCTTCTGTCTTTTTTCTTCCTATTTTTGCCTGCTTCCTCCAGACTCTTCTGTCCTCCTCTCTCCAGACTTATCCCTCTTCAACCCTCCAGACTCCGTCGTCCTCCTCCTCTCTTTATTCTCCTCCATCTTCCTCCTCATTTTTAAAGATCCCACTGTCCTGCTCCTCCTTCTTCTATCCTAATTCCTCCATCCTCCTGCTCCCTTCTTGCTCTTCTGTCCTTCCTCCAGTCTCCTCTTTTCTTCTCCTCCAGATTGTCTTTTATCTTCTTATTCATACGTACTTCCTTAACAATCTTCTGTCCTCCTCCAGCCTCCAAAATCTTCCATACTCCTTGACTTTCCAGACTCCTCTGTCCTCCTCTCTCCAGACTCTATCCTCCTCCTCCCGCCAGACTCCTCTGTCCTCCTCTCTCCAGACTCTATCCTCCTCCTCTCGCCAGCCTCCTCTGTCCTCCTCTTCCCTCCAGACTTCTCCGTCCTCCTCCTCTGTCCTCTCTGCTTTCTCCAGGCTTCTCTGAGCCCTCCTTGATGATTGATGGTGGTTGTACTCTGCCCTTCTGTTGATCTCTTGCGTCTTCTGATTTTAGGGTGTAGCGAGTTGCTGCGGGGAGCCATCCGGGTGAATAGAGGAAAGTCCTTCCCATTCTCACCTGGCTGTGTTGGGTGTCAGTATCAGGTAAGTGATATCATAGAATGGTAGAGATGGAAGGGACCTCCGGGGTCACCGTGTCCGGCCCCCGGCTCACAGCAGGAGTCACTATATCATGTCTGTCCAGTCTCTTTTTGAAGACTTCCGTTGAAGGAGACCTCACCACCTCACGTGGTCGCCTGTTCCTCTCATTGTGTCTCCTCATGATCAGTCTCATCACATTGCTGATCCCTCTACAATCAACCCTATACCAGGTTCTCCTATTGTGGCACATTACAAACCCGCAGATATCCGGGACCGGCGGGTCCACCCGGATTTAAGTCTATGGGGACCCAAACATTGAGCTGTAAAATGGTGGTAGAAAGGGTGCGGGGGATTAGAAGCAGCGCATTATACTTACCGAGTCTCCCACGTGGCTGTAACACTACTTCTGGCTCTGCTCATTAACCCTCATACATATTCACTGCCTCTCCTGCCCACCAGCAGTTTTGGCCTCTGTGATTGGTTGCAGTCAGACACCACACCCCCATCCTGTGTGACAACATCTCTGATTGGTTGGAATCGCACACACTGTCTGCATGTCTATAGTGGTGTAAACTTAAATAAATTGGTGTAGGGTCCCACATCTATTGATACTCAACACAGATAAAGCATACGGCCACAGGCTGCAGCCCTCAGCCATGCGCTTATCTTGGCTGTGTATCAAAATAAGAGGAAGCGCATGCGGCTTTTTTTTTTTTTTAAATATTTAAATAAATAATTTTAAAAAACAGCGTGCAGTCTCCCCCATTTTTGATACACAACCAAGATAAAACTGACAGATGGGGCTGGTATTCTCAGGCTGGGGAGACCCATGGTTATTAGACCCCCCCCCAGCCCAAAAATAGCAGCCTGCAGCCACCTGACATTGCCGCATCCATTAGATGCGACAGTCTCAGCCCTTTACCCCGCTCTTCCCGATTGCCCTGGTGCGGTGGCAATCGGGGTAATAAGCAGTTAATGACAGCTCACAGCTGCCACTAAGCCCTAGATTAGTAATGGCAGGCTTCTATGAGATCCACCCGCACCCATTACTAATCTGTAAGTGAAAAAAAAAAAAACACAGACACCAAAAAAATACTTTATTGGAAATAAAATACAAACAAATCCCACCCTTTTTCACCGTTTTATTAACCCCCAAACACCCAGTTCCGACGTAATCCACACAAGGTCCCATGATGATCTTGGTTCTGCTACATAAGAAGTCACAGCGTGCAGACTTATTAGAAAACATCACCGCACACTGTTGCTTCAGGCAGAGACTAACTGAGCCGCTGCGATGAGCGGCGACGTCACTCAGTTTACTTGTGGTCACAGCTGGAGGTTCCCACGATACCCTACCTGTGACCGCAGGTAACCTGACCTCAGGTGAGGTCACTGAGTTCACATACCTGCATCTCTTGGCAGAAAACTGAGGGGGGGTTGCCAAGAGATGCAGATTTGGTGCGGAAATGTATACACCATATTCCTGCACCAAATCTGCATCTCCTGGCCAAAAATTGCATCAATACCGCATTTAAACCACATTGTGTTTTGATGCGTTTGGTGCAATAATTTTGGTGGAATATGGTGTAGAAATTTCAGAAACAAATCTCTTGGTAAAAAAAAATGCAGTTTTCTGCTGGAGAAGCAGGTCTCATTGAACTGAATGAATTCACCTGAGGTGAGGTCACTGAGTTCAATGAGGTCACCTGAGTTCAGGTTACCTACGGTCACAGGTGGGGTACCATGGGACCTTGTGAGAGATGGCCACGGCAGTGAGTGGCGCGCATCCTTGCAGGAGGAGGAGAGCAGGGAGCTCAGGGACACAAGCTCTACATTTCTTTTCACTCACTGATTAATAATGGGGGGATCTTATAGGCACCTCCCATTACTAATATAGGGCTTAGTATCAAAGGAAAGAAGTTCTAGGGTGGCACTCAGGGATGAACGGTGCTCAGGTCTATGGAAGGCATCCACAATTTAAAAATGAAGAAAAAGACCGGCACTCTTCTTTATAAAGAAGAGTGATGGTCTTTTTCTTCATTTTTTAATATAGGGCTTAGTGGCAGCTCTCAGCTGTCATTAACCCCTTATATTACTCCCATTGCCAGAGCACCAGGACAATCAGGAAGAGCCGGGTAAAGTTCCCGGACTGTCGCATCTAATGGATGCAACAATTCTGGGTGACTGCAAGCTGCCATTTTTGGGCAGGGGGGGAAGCCAAAATCCATGAGACTACCCAACCTGATAATACCAGCCCCCAGCTGTCAGCTTTATCATGGCTGGGTATCAAAATTGAGGTGAACGCATGCTGATTTTTTTAAATTATTTACTTAAATAATAAAAAAGCTGCATGTGGTTCCTCTGATTTTGATACACAGCCAAGATAAGCGCATGGCTGGGGACGAAGACAGTGTGCGTGATTCCAACCAATCACAGACGAATGTAACACAGTATGAGGGTGTGGTCTGCCTACAACCAATCAGAGATGCCGGGGCTGCTGGTGGGGGGAGCAGTGAATATGCATGAGGTTAATGAGCGGCCCTGGAAGTAGTGTTACACCACACGGCAGACTCGGTAAGTATAACGCTGCTGCCTTATTCCTATTGTCTTTCTTTTTCCTTTGTTTTTTTATTACCCGTGTGGCCGGATCCGGTTAATTACCCGGAGGCCAGGGATTGGTGCACGGATACTTTTACAGTCCGGCTCCGCCCATCACTAATAAGGAACAATCTCACCATAGTTCTTGAGGTGTCCAGAGATGTCCCCAGTGCTAGAGTGGTCCCTATATGCAGGGGGGTGGGGGCGGGGGCTATTTATGAAGCCACCCAATACCCTCTTCCTATCCTGTCCCTTTAAATGAGGCTCCGAAACACTTCCCACGCGTTTCGTCTATAACTCATCAGGGGAGCAGGAGATATTTCACCAAGCAGGCTATTACATCGCTCGCCGCAGCATATGCTGAGAAAGTGAGGATGGAGGATGACAGGAGAAGGGTGAGAGGATGGAAGATGACAGGAGGAGGGTGAGAGGATAGAGGATGACAAGAGAAGGGTAAGAGAATGGAGGATGACAGGATGAGTGTGAGAGGATGGAGGATGACAGGAGAGGGGTGAGAGGATGGAGGATGACAGGAGAAGGGTGAGAGGATTGAGGATGACAGGAGGAGGGTAAGAGGATGGAGGATGACAGGAGAGGGGTGAGAGGATGGAGGATGACAGGAGAAGGGTGAGAGGATTGAGGATGACAGGAGGAGGGTGAGAGGACAGAGGATGACAGAAGGAGGGTGAGAGGATGGAGGATGACAGAAGGAGGGTGAGAGGACAGAGGATGACAACAGAAGGGTGAGAGGATGGAGGATGACAGCAGGAGGGTGAGAGGACAGAGAATGAAAGGAGGAGGGTGAGAGGATGGAGGATGACAGAAGGAGGGTGAGAGGATGGAGGATGACAGAAGGAGGGTGAGAGGATGGAGGATGACAGAAGGAGGGTGAGAGGATGGAGAATGACAGGAAGTGGGTGAGAGGATGGAGGATGACAGGAGGAAGGTGAGAGGACAGAGGATGACAGGAGGAGGGTGTGACTGGGTATGTGGCAGAGCAGTAAGGGATGCCGGGCCAAGGAACAATCCAAAGGGCTTTATTGGAACCACAAAGATAAAGCACCAAACATAAATATAGATCCTTAGGCGGGCTTTGCACACTATGACATCGCAAGCCGATGCTGCGCTGCCGAGCGCGACAGTCCCCGCCCCCGTCACAGGTGCGATATCTTGTGATAGGCTGCCGTAGTGAACATTATCGCTACGGCAGCTTCACGCGCACTCACCCCGCCGTGCGACGTTGCTCTGGCCGGCGACCCGCCTGCTTCCTAAGGGGGAGGGTTGTGCGGCGTTATAGCAACGTCACTCGGCAGGCGGCCAATAGAAGCGGAGGGGCGAAGATGAGCGGGACGTAAACATCCCGCCCACCTCCTTCCTTCCGCATAGCCGGTGGCGGCAAGTAGGAGATGTTCCTCGCTCCTGAGGCTTCATACACAGCGATGTGTGCTGCCGCAGGAACGAGGAACTACATCGGAACATCGGTCCTTCTGAAATTATGGAAATGACCGACGCTACACGCGATCATACGATTACAACGCTTTTGTGCTCGTTAATCGTAGTAAAAAGGCTTTACACACTACGATATCGCCTGCGACGCCGGATGTGCGTCACTTTCGCACCTGCAATGTCGTAGTGTGCAAAGCCCTCCTTAAAGTCTGCAAGGAGTCCACAACAAAACAAGAGATCCAGGGCTTATCTATGGAGTCAGCATTGGTTAACCCGATACAGAAGTCCACTTTCTCTGATATTTTTTCCCCATTTTCTCCTAACTGCCCTACTTCAGCCCGAGCTCTAAAGCTAGCCAGGGTGGGGTCAGTCTCTACTTCAGCCCGAGCTCTAAAGCTAGCCAGGGTGGAGTCAGTCTCTACTTCAGCCCGAGCTCTAAAGCTAGCCAGGGTGGGGTCAGTCTCTACTTCAGCCTGAGCTCTAAAGCTAGCCAGGGTGGGGGTCAGTCTCTACTTCAGCCCGAGCTCTAAAGCTAGCCAGGGTGGGGTCAGTCTCTACTTCAGCCCGAGCTCTAAAGCTAGCCAGGGTGGGGTCAGTCTCTACTTCAGCTCGAGCTCTAAAGCTAGCCAGGGTGTGGGTCAGTCTCTACTTCAGCCTGAGCTCTAAAGCTAGCCAGGGGTGGGGTCAGTCCTCTACTTCAGCCCGAGCTCTAAAGCTAGCCAGGGTGGGGTCAGTCTCTACTTCAGCCTGAGCTCTAAAGCTAGCCAGGGTGGGGTCAGTCTCTACTTCAGCCCGAGCTCTAAAGCTAGCCAGGGTGGGGGTCAGTCTCTACTTCAGCCCGAGCTCTAAAGCTAGCCAGGGTGGGGGTCAGTCTCTACTTCAGCCCGAGCTCTAAAGCTAGCCAGGGTGGGGTCAGTCTCTACTTCAGCCCCGAGCTCTAAAGCTAGCCAGGGTGGGGTCAGTCTCTACTTCAGCCCGAGCTCTAAAGCTAGCCAGGGTGGAGTCAGTCTCTACTTCAGCCCGAGCTCTAAAGCTAGCCAGGGTGGGGTCAGTCTCTACTTCAGCCCGAGCTCTAAAGCTAGCCAGGGTGGGGTCAGTCTCTACTTCAGCCCGAGCTCTAAAGCTAGCCAGGGTGGGGTCAGTCTCTACTTCAGCCCGAGCTCTAAAGCTAGCCAGGGTGGGGTCAATCTCTACCTCTTGTGTAAACTGAACTTTATCCCAAGTGACATTCATATGAGACCCACAAGAAGAATCACTCACCGGCTGTGACGGCAGTTCGGGTGGCCTCATTTCCATGGATGGGTTGAACATGTCCACATCTGCTGCTCTCTTGGCTTGACTTCTGGTTATCGTACCGACAAAGTGGCATTGAAGATTCCCCACATCATTTCCTAGAAGAATGTCTGCAGGAAGGCCGCTCATCACAACAATCATGCATTGTTTTGCCCCAAAGCCATAATCCAGGGTCACACTCGCTCTTGGAATATATCTCTGAGTACCTCCAGCCAATTCAATGGCAACTCGTGGTCCCTTTTGCATTGCTTCTGGTTGAATTACTCGGGGATCTGCGATGGTGAGAAAAGCCCCAGTGTCACGGAAGCCAACAACTTTTTGGCCATCCAGCACGACCTCCTGTAGATGTTTATGCTGAAGATCAGAAGAACGGGTGGCTGTGGCTCGCACCCCATAGACTCCGGGTAGGGAAGTCAAGATATCAGAGTCACTTGGCAAATCATCAGGGAGTGAATCTGTGGCACCCTGCACTAGCCAGGTCGTCACAGGTACTGCAACAACACACCCCACACCCCGAGATAGGCACATCAGTCAGACACAAATCCTTGGCCTCCCTCCAGGGGCTGATGTCCACACCAGGTGGGGTGGAGCCAAGCGGTTAGCCCCACCCACTGAGGAGTTCACAGTCCTGGAGGCGGGAAAGGAAGTCAGTTCAGTGAGAGGAGAGAGCTGAGTAGGAGTCAGGAGAGGAGTGAAGTGGTAGTAGAGGAGCAAACTGACCGTGGTCCGGGTACGTGGCCCGGGCACTGAGAGTAAGGTTGGCAGACGGTGGTGGCCGCCTGCAGGAGAGGCAGATCGATGCGGAACCGTAGGGACTGGGACGGGCAGTGGCCCGCCGGTACTGAACCAGGGAGCGAAGTGAAGCCAGCACAAACCGGCAGGGCCTGCGGACCCCGACCAGGCTTGGAGTCGCCGTTAAACAGGTCAAATCCGTTAGTGACCGGAACCCCAGGGGTTTCCAAACAGCCAAGACCCGACTGAAGGCAACCGTCCAAACAGCAACAGGGAAATACAGCTACCGCCACAACTAGAGTTCCCAGGGCCAGAGCCTGCGGGCAAAAGGGCTCCTCCGGCACATATACACGATGGGGAGCAGGTTACCGGTGGGAAGCCATCGGGACCAAAGATACACAACAGGTGCAGGGAAAGGCAGCCACCACCAACCGTCCGGGAGAAGCCACAGCAGCCAGCTGCGGGGACCCGTCCATCCAGCCATTTGTTTTACCAGAGACTTGCATCCGTTTGTGGCTGAGTGAGTACTACTGTGGCCATCCGGCACCGCGCTGCGGCAGTCCAAGCGCCCCACTGCACCTTGCCCAGCCCTGCTTCCCCGTCACCTCAACCGGGCCCCGGGACCACCGACCCCCTACCCACGGAGGGGGGAAAACACCTCAGATGCTCCCTAACAACGCTCCCGGGATCCCCGTCAACAGCAGCGGTGGTGCCCAACTTCACCACAACCTGTGGGTGGCGTCACGGACCAAATCCCCAAACCAAACCACCCCTTTCACTCATGGGCGAGGAGCACCACTCGAGCCCCGGATCCGGCCCACTGCTCGAGCCACCGAGCAGCAGCAGCAACAGCAGCGCCGGACCCGAGCGACAGCGAGAGCGCAGCAGCGACGGCGCCCCTCCCCCGCCCGCGACAAATCCAGCTCTTCTCCTGTTGAGGTTGTCTGTAGATAATGGACAGGCAAAGGGGGTCTGCAGCTATTCTGCCTCCGAACACCTGGACCAGTGAGCTTGCAGATGACCCAGCTGCCCACATCCATAACATCTACGTTCTATGAGTCTTTCTCCACGTCATACTCCCAAAGAGGAGGCATGTGTAGTAGGAGGCACATTCACAAGGGGTCCGTCATGTGTTGGTAGTCTAATGGGACGGTGAACATTGGAGGCCAAAGGACAAGGGACCACTGGTGTTGGGGAGCTGGTAGTTTTTTTTCTCACTGACTAGTAGCCTTTTCCATTGAGGCTTGATGGTGAGAAGCTCATCAGCTAGAGCGGCAGCTTCCTCCACTGTCTCTGGTCTCCTCTCACGCACCCATTCCCTGATTTCCGCAGGGCACCTGGCATAGAACTGCTCTTTCAGGATGACCTGGAGGAAGGTCTCCCAAGATAAGGCCCTCTGTCCCTCCAGCCAGCGATGGCATACTTGTTTCAGTCTGTGGGCATACATATTGAAAGACACTTCCCCATCACAGACTAATGTACGGAACGGAGTATAAGTATCTGGGGTCACCGGCATAATGTTCCAGAAATGGTCTGTTTTATCTCCCTATACTCACAATTCCACTGAGGGTCCACAGCTCTATAGGCGTCGGCAGCTCCACCCCCCAAGAGGCCCACCAGGTGTCTGACTCGCTTTCTTTCTGGGACTTCCATTAATCGACCCTGATGCTCAAAGTCCTGGAAGAAGCCCTCAATGTCGCCTGCAGCTTCATTAAATGGCTTAAAGTCCTTGCGGGACACTCTGGAGAATTCCCTCATAGTGGGTGCTGTGGTTACAGTCTGTCTGTTGCCTCTAGCTGCTTCCACAGCATATCTCCTCTCCAGCAATGCTACCCTCTCTTGAGCTCTGTGAATGGCCTCCCTCTTATCTTCTATGGTGGCCTCATCTCCAAGCAGTGCCATCTCCTCCTCATACCACACAACACATTGACTTTCTTGGGTATTTACCTCCAGCTCCCGTCTTTCCTCCCTTGCTATGGAAATCCTTCCTCAATGCCATCTTGCAGGCAAGTGTTTTCCAATGCCTCAATTAGTTGCTCCTTAGAGAGTCCTTTGTAGCCGACTCCTAATTCACAGGCCTTTGTGTGTGGGGTATATCATGTATACAGTGTGGTGGGGGTATATCATGTATACAGTGTGTGGGGTATATCGTGTATACAGTGTGTGGGGTATATACTGTATACAGTGTGTGGGGTATATAGTGTATACAGTGTGTGGGGTATATAGTGTATACAGTGTGTGGGGTATATAGTGTATACAGTGTGTGGGGTATATAGTGTATACAGTGTGTGTGGGGCATATAGTGTATACATGGGTGTGGTGTATATAGTGTATACAGTGTGTGGTGTATATAGTGTATACAGTGTGTGGGGTATATAGTGTATACAGTGTGTGGGGTTATATAGTGTATACAGTGTGTGGGTGTATATAGTGTATACAGTGTGTGGGGTATATAGTGTATACAGTGTGTGGGGCATATAGTGTAATACAGGGGTGTGGTGTATATAGTGTATACAGTGTGTGGTGTATATAGTGTATACAGTGTGTGGGTATATAGTGTATACAGTGTGTGGGGTATATAGTGTATACAGTGTGTGGGGTATACAGTGTATACAGTGTGTGGGGTATATAGTGTATACAGTGTGTGGGGTATATAGTGTATACAGTGTGTGGGTTATATAGTGTATACAGTGTGTGGTGTATATAGTGTATACAGTGTGTGGGGTATTATATAGTGTATACAGTGTGTGGTGTATATAGTGTATACAGTGTGTGGGGTATATAGTGTATACAGTGTGTGGGGTATATAGTGTATACAGTGTGTGGGGGTATAAAGTGTATACATTGTGTGGTGTATATAGTGTATACAGTGTGTGGTGTATATAGTGTATACAGTGTGTGGGGTATATAGTGTATACAGTGTGTGGTGTATATAGTGTATACAGTGTGGTGGTGTATATAGTGGTATACAGTGTGTGGGGTATATAGTGTATACAGTGTGTGGGGTATATAGTGTATACAGTGTGTGGTATATAGTGTATACAGTGTGTGGTGTATATAGTGTATACAGTGTGTGGTGTATATAGTGTATACAGTGTGTGGTGTATATAGTGTATACAGTGTGTGGGGTATATAGTGTATACAGTGTGTGGGGTATATAGTGTATACAGTGTGTGGTGTATATAGTGTATACAGTGTGTGGTGTATATAGTGTATACAGTGTGTGGGGTATATAGTGTATACAGTGTGTGGGGTATATAGGGTATACAGTGTGTGGGGTATATAGTGTATACAGTGTGTGGGGTATATAAGTGTATACAGTGTGTGGTGTATATAGTGTATACAGTGTGTGGGGTATATAGTGTATACAGTGTGTGGGGTATATAGTGTATACAGTGTGTGGGGTATATAGTGTATACAGTGTGTGGGGTATATAATGTATACAGTGTGTGGGGTATATAGTGTATACAGTGTGTGGTGTATATAGTGTATACAGTGTGTGGTGTATATAGTGTATACAGTGTGTGGTGTATATAGTGTATACAGTGTGTGGGGTATATAGTGTATACAGTGTGTGGGGTATATAGTGTATACAGTGTGTGGGGTATATAGTGTATACAGTGTGTGGGTGTATATAGTGTATACTAGTGTGTGCTGTGTATATAGTGTATACAGTGTGTGGGGTATATAGTGTATACAGTGTGTGGTGTATATAGTGTATACAGTGTGTGGTGTATATAGTGTATACAGTGTGTGGTGGTATATAGTGTATACAGTGTGTGGTGTATATAGTGTATACAGTGTGTGGTGTATATAGTGTATACAGTGTGTGGTGTATATAGTGTATACAGTGTGTGGGGTATATAGTGTATACAGTGTGTGGGGTATTATAGTTGTTATACAGTGTGTGGGGTATATAGTGTATACAGTGTGTGGGGTATATAGTGTATACAGTGTGTGGTGTATATATAGTGTATACAGTGTGTGGGGTATATAGTGTATACAGTGTGTGGGGTATATAGTGTATACAGTGTGTGGGGTATATAGTGTAACAGTGTGTGGGGTATATAGTGTATACAGTGTGTGGGGTATATAGTGTATACAGTGTGTGGTGTATATAGTGTATACAGTGTGTGGTGTATATAGTGTATACAGTGTGTTGGGTGTATATAGTGTATACAGTGTGTGGTGTATATAGTGTATACAGTGTGTGGTGTATATAGTGTATACAGTGGTGTGGGGTTATATAGTGTATACAGTGTGTGGTGTATATAGTGTATACAGTGTGTGGTGTATATAGTGTATACAGTGTGTGGGGTATATAGTGTATACAGTGTGTGGGGTATATAGTGTATACAGTGTGTGGTGTATATAGTGTATACTAGTGTGTGCTGTGTATATAGTGTATACAGTGTGTGGGGTATATAGTGTATACAGTGTGTGGTGTATATAGTGTATACAGTGTGTGGTGTATATAGTGTATACAGTGTGTGGTGTATATAGTGTAATACAGTGTGTGGGTGTATATAGTGTATACAGTGTGTGGGTATTAGTGTATAAGTGTGTGGGTATATAGTGTAACAGTGTGTGGTGTATATAGTGTATACAGTGTGTGGTGTATATAGTGTATACAGTGTGTGGTGTATATAGTGTATACAGTGTGTGGTGTATATAGTGTATACAGTGTGTGGTGTATATAGTGTATACAGTGTGTGGGTATATAGTGTATACAGTGTGTGGGGTATATAGTGTATACAGTGTGTGGGGTATATAGTGTATACAGTTGTGTGGTGTATATAGTGTATACAGTGTGTGGGGGTATATAGTGTATACAGTGTGTGGGGTATATAGTGTATACAGTGTGTGGGGTATATAGTGTATACAGTGTGAGGGGTATATAGTGTATACAGTGTGTGGGGTATATAGTGTATACAGTGTGTGGTGTATATAGTGTATACAGTGTGTGGTGGTATATAGTGTATACAGTGTGAGGTGTATATAGTGTATACAGTGTGTGGGGTATATAGTGTATACAGTGTGTGGTGTATATAGTGTATACAGTGTGTGGGGTATATAGTGTATACAGTGTGTGGGGTATATAGTGTATACAGTGGTGTGGGGTATATAGTGTATACAGTGTGTGGGGTATATAGTGTATACAGTGTGTGGTGTATATAGTGTATACAGTGTGTGGGGTATATAGTGTATACAGTGTGTGGGGTATATAGTGTATACAGTGTTGTGGGGTATATAGTGTATACAGTGTGTGGGGTATATAGTGTATAAGTGTTTGGGTATATAGTGTATACAGTGTGTTGGGGTATATAGTGTATACAGTGTGTGGGGTATTATAGTGTATACAGTGTGTGGGGGTATATAGTGTATACAGTGTGTGGGGTATATAGTGTATACAGTGTGTGGTGTATATAGTGTATACAGTGTGTGGGGTATATAGTGTATACAGTGTGTGGGGTATATAGTGTATACAGTGTGTGGGGTATATAGTGTATACAGTGTGTGGGGTATATAGTGTATACAGTGTGTGGGGTATATAGTTGTATATCAGTGTGTGGGGTATATAGTGTATACAGTGTGTGGGGTATATAGTGTATACAGTGTGTGGGGTATATAGTGTATACAGGTGTGTGGGGTATATAGTGTATACAGTGTGTGGTGTATATAGTGTATACAGTGTGTGGGGTATATAGTGTATACAGTGTGGTGGGGTATATAGTGTATACAGTGTGTGGGGGTATATAGTGTATACAGTGTGTGGGGTATATAGTGTATACAGTGTGTGGGGTATATAGTGTATACAGTGTTGTGGGGTATATAGTGTATATCAGTGTGTGGGGTATATAGTGTATACAGTGTGTGTGGGTATATAGTGTATACAGTGTGTGGTGGTATATAGTGTATACAGTGTGTGGGGTATATAGTGTATACAGTGTGTGGTGTATATAGTGTATACAGTGTGTGGGGTATATAGTGTATACAGTGTGTGGGGTATATAGTGTATACAGTGTGTGGGGTATATAGTGTATACAGTGTGTGGGGTATATAGTGTATACAGTGTGTGTGGGTATATAGTGTATACAGTGTGTGGGGTATATAGTGTATACAGTGTGTGGGGTATATAGTGTATACAGTGTGTGGGGTTATATAGTGTATACAGATGTGTGTGGTGTATATAGTGTATTACAGTGTGTGGGGTATATAGTGTATACAGTGTGTGGGGTATATAGTGTATACAGTGTGTGGGGTATATAGTGATATACAGTGTGTGGGGTATATAGGTGTATACAGTGTGTGGGGTATATAGTGTATACAGTGTGTGGGGTATATAGTGTATACAGTGTGTGGGGTATATAGTGGTATACAGTGTGTGGTGTATATAGTGTATACAGTGTGTGGGGTATATAGTGTATACAGTGTGTGGTGTATAGTAGTAGTGTATACAGTGTGTGGTGTATATAGTGTATACAGTGTGTGGGTGTATATAGTGTATACAGTGTGTGGGGGTATATAGTGTATACAGTGTGTGGGGTATATAGTGTATACAGTGTGTGGGGTATATAGTGTATACAGTGTGTGGGGTATATAGTGTATACAGTGTGTGGGGTATATAGTGTATACAGTGTGTGGGTGTATATAGTGTATACAGTGTGTGGGGTATATAGTGTATACAGTGTGTGGGTGTATATAGTGTATACAGTGTGTGGTTGTATATAGTGTATACAGTGTGTGGGGTATATAGTGTATACAGTGTGTTGGGGTTATATAGTGTATACAGTGTGTGGTGTATATAGTAGTCATACAGTGTGTGGGTATATAGTGTAATACAGTGTGTGGTGTATATAGGTGTATACAGTGTGTGGGGTATATAGTGTATAGAGGTGTGTGGTGTATATAGTGTTATACAGTGTGTGGTGTATATAGTGTATACAGTGTGTGGTGTATATAGTGTATACAGTGTGTGGTGTATATAGTGTATACAGTGTGTGGTGTTATATAGTGTATACAGGTGTGTTGTGTATATAGTGTATACAGTGTGTGG